>NC_056735.1:1258187148-1258205286 GCF_019279795.1 Protopterus annectens | reverse complement strand
CATTATATAGTATTTCGAGTGTAAACTGGAACTTCATATGTGTTTCTATATATTTCTGAACAACATCCATCCGGCCATATGCATGTTGTTCCGTCCTTTACCTTGACCGTGTGTATTTGTCCGTCCAGCTATGCTAATCTCCACATGTGATGTCCCAGTTTCCCCTTCTTTGCCTGTAGCACCCTGTTAGGATGTCCTGTTTGGTAGGCACCTGTTCCGCTATATGTGATCGACTTCACTGCAAAGATAATCATCGATGCAGTGGTCCAACGACCCGACTTGTCCACATGTGTACAGTTATGTGCACCGTGTCGTATGCAAACCTAGATGGTTTGACGGGTACATACTACATGCCGGATGTACACATTCTGCTGACACATTCACATGCAGCCATTTACATATCTGTACCTGCGGTGGGTTGGTGACATGTGGCACGATTTGCCAGCGTGGCATTGCCTAACACAAACATCTTACCACAGTTCAGGTATGCACATTGTGTGTGGTTGTATAGCTGCACACGGATGCTAGCAGGTTTGGGTGCAGGGGTATACATGGGTGTGACTGACATGTACAATGAGGCTATTGTGTAGTACATCCGAATGCATGGGTTCTGCTTCTGGATATTACACTTCATCATACACCATCCAGTGTATGCAACAGAGACGTTGCTGGTTCTGGGATATGTTGCTATGCACATGTTTGCCTATGTTTGAGGTATCTTGCTTCCTTACTGTTGTTATGTCAGCACAGCTACCCGGCTATGTACTGTCACTACTGCTTGTGACCATTATGGTTGGCACCTTTTCCAATGCCCATAGTGGGGCATGTTATGTGGACACTTCGGAATTTGCAGGACTACACATACCCAGGGCTAGTGCAGTTGACAGAACTTCACTTGTTTGCCATACTATGAGCTTATTCTGTAAGCGTTTGGGTTCCTTATTTATTTACTTATGCCATGTCTGTGTTCCATATAGTAATTTATGTCTTTTATCCTACTATTTACATGTATATTGCGGAATTTATGGCAGGGGATCGGAGGTCATTTTCCATTTTACGATTGTTGCAGGGACACGACTGTCCAATCAGGGACTGTCCATGGCACATTGGGACAGCAGGTAACCCTGGTGACCATGCCCATGTCGCTACTGGGGTTTCCACCTTTTCCATTTTCCGATCTGGGATATTTCCGGGACTCACATCTGACTTTACAGGCCGACACATACAAACGGTCACTATATAGCATAGAAATTCACTTGTTTGCCTAAATAATATGCTTATTATTGTGGCAATTTCCTTGCTTATTCTGTTTCTTGTGTCATTTAGGTATTTCTGTTACAGAAATAACCAATTCATGCTACCATTACATTAAATACGGGATATCATTGTGTCCTACAATCGTAGCACATCAGCCATTTCTAATACGTTTTTTCGGGACACAACTGTCCATGGAGAGACTGCCCCAACCAAAGTGGGACAGGTGGTGACCTTAGTCGCTGCTCCTATGTCGGTGCGGCGCGCTGACATGCGGCTGTACACCTTCTCTGAGTGTAAACACTGACAGTGCATTGCGGGACGAACGCGGTCTTATGCGTATCCTTTGCTCCTTGGACGGGTACACTTATGCCTTCGTGGCTTCTATTTGCTTCTCCATTAATTTGGGACAGGGACTATGTTGCATACTGTACGTGCGTTTCATTCTGCACAGGACCTGGCTGCTGCCATTACTATTGTGGGCGGACCGTGGCTGTCAGCACATTAGGTTGCTCACCTCATGCTGGCTTAGACACGCCTCCAGATGCATCCTACCTGGGCTCGCTCATGTACACTACGCACGTGTCTGTGATTCCGGTGCACTCTCATTAATATGTATATGGCGCTACTGCACCGGATATTCCATGCACCGCCGGCGCAGGCCTTACGCCGGCCTTGCGCCGAGCTTCATGAATCCCGGGGTACATGTTTAGTATAAAACAATATGTGCTGACACATTTGACCTTAGAATATTTTAACTTTGAATCTAAGCGAAGCTACAAGTATGCATCTAAGAATGTAGTCAGTTCAGAATCAATTAGAACTAGTCCACTGAACAGTAGGTTCCTTTAAAAATTGAATGAAGACTTTAGAGCGAAGCTAAGCATTACAACTCTGCTAATTTATTTAATTAAATATCTGTTCTATGTCTAAGAAAAGTTAAACACTACATATTATGAAACTGAAATGACGTAGCAAAAATGAATGTACTAGATACCATACAATATATTATTTTCAGCAATCAGTTATAGTAGCTTGACAAGTAATACAGGCCCCCCTCTCTCTCTGTATTAATTATATATACATATATATATATATATATATATATATATATATATATATATATATATATATATATATATATATATATATATAAATACACACACACACTCACTTACATATTTCTTTCTCTTTAACTATTGTTGGGACTTTACCCTAGTGAAACACATTTCCATTATAGTAGTCATGGGATTTGAACCTGAGTAAGCACAGTTCCCATGCAGTAATATGGCCAAAATTGTTGGTATATGGAGTGTGTGAGGGGACAAATGCAGTCTTTATACATTTTGCAAAGAGATAAGATGTATATACAAATTAACATAAAAGGATGTTAATGAACCAATAAGCCTCATACAGCACTCATTTTCTGTATGCATTTGCAATCAGGTGAATATGCAGGTCATTAGCATGCTCATATTAAAACATCATGACTAGAAAGTGCTTTATATATCAAACATGCTATTTTTATTTTATGTGGCATATCAGTAACCTTATTCAAAAATGCCCTAATACAGCAGAAACATTGCTGCTTCTTAGTTGAACTTTCTCATAATGCAGCCTAAACATACAGAAGATGGATTTTCTTGCCCTACACTCTTTTTCCAGTTCTTGGTTATATTTACTTAGAAAAGCATTACAGATTGCTGCTAACTTTGAAAATGTATCAACAGTACATTGAAAGCTTTCTTCTAGTGATACTCTTTGATTTGAGTTCTTGTCATGTTTCTAAATACTGCAATGAACACTTTCTTCTACTGCTTATAAAAAATGTTTAAATTACATAAAAACAGAAATCACTTTGCTGATCAAGTTAGTCTGTTTCTTTCAGTGATGTCATGTTTCTTCATTATGTTAGTACAAAGTAAAGCCACTATTTATTCTCCAAGGTTCAGTAAGGTTTATGGCCCCAGGAGATGAAAAAAAAGCAGCTATATGTGACAGTACAGAATAAAAGAGCTGTGAATTCTTATAGACCCAGTAGGTTTATGACCCTAATGAACAGGAAAGAGCAAAGTGCTCTAAATACATTGCCATGTATGATTTTCCTTGGACAAAAAACATAAAATTGTGATGGAGAAAATTGACATAAACACCAGGGAGACACAGTTGGAAAAGGTATATCATACAATTTCATTCAAGCCCAATACAACATAAATATAATTAAAGTTAATCATGCCATATGCACCGATAGGAAACAACAAACTTTAGAATGTATACTCGAGAATAACAGGATGACGTGAGTATTCACTATCTCTTGATATATGGTAAAATGATAACTGCACCAACAACTGCTAGTCTGCCATGTCCCTAAACCTACCAGTAGTGTAAATTGTACCTCTGTCCAAATAATCTAAACCAAACATGTGGAATCATATGTTGCCTCTGACAGATGAAGTTAAAATGGGGAGTTCTAGTCATAGCAGTTAACTATTTTCAGTATCTACGTCAGTCATTTGTAAGCTATATCCAAATCTGCAGTGAACCTGTCTGCCCCCGCTATTATTTAAAAATATCTGACCTAGACCAAAAGAGGTTACCATCCATCTCTGCCTATCCCTTCTTAGACTAGTTATTGAGTCCAATGCCTTCTTTGGCATTTATTTGTCTAGCACATTTCACATCTAGAAACACTCCAGTGATTCCATACTAAATTCATTAAAGGTCTGAAGACGCTTAGCTACCAAGAGAAACTTGAATGTCCATTCTTATAGTCTATGGCTTACAGATTCCCAAGTACCAATTTAAATTTAGCATTTATGACCATAAAGGAAACTATGATATTTACTATCCTGACCTACACCTTCACAAAACTAACGCTGCCACAAATATCAGTACTAAGGATTTAAATCTTCAGCAACAAATAAACAGTACATGCTGAAATGAAAAATTAATCTCTGCCTTCATACTTCATCTCTGGAATAAAACGCGTTTATATTACCCTATTGTCAAGGGAGCCCACAGGATTTTTTGCAGGGTGTGCAAACCCAGAGCCCCGCCCACGCAGCCCACCTCCTACACCCATGTAGCCCCCCCCCCCACACGCAGCCATTCCAGTGTCCCATTACTTGGGTATTTCTCCCCATTTGTCACAGACACTGTTCAAATCTCTTAGTGTGCATACTATTTTATGCTTTACTTCTACAATGATTACATATATTGGATTTCATTTACAACTTTTATTTCAAATTTTATAGAACAAACACTGATAGACATTTACTAAACCTAAACAAAGCAATAGTCTTACAATGAAAACTGACTTAGCATTAAAACTTCTCTACCTTTGAAACCCACATTCACTGAAACAGCATTGAAACCCACATTCAAAGAAAACACATCTGGCCAGTGGCAAGGTAAGTTTACCTTTGGGCTGTTTTCAAATCATAGGCTCCTTGCACACATTTTTAGAACCATGCAAAAGTTTCCTTGATTCACCTTCCTGACTGTATTATATTATATAATAATTGAATTATATCCCTTGTATAATACAGCACTACTTGTTAGAGTATGTTTTAAATTTATAGTTCTGAACATTTTTTCTCTAAGCAATGAAACAAATCATATGAACCAATAATGAGAACCTGTCCAATTCAGAACATTTCAACTATAAAGGGCCACTCAGTCTTCTGTCATACAATCCACTAATATCAATCAATATGCAGAATCTCTGCAGAAGTAAAGGTCATCTGAAACCATTGAAGAGGTTGTTGCTAGAAAACAACTTTATATTTCAGTGTTTCATTTACAAATTCAGTGCCTGTTGCCCTTGAATAATAAAATTGCCTATGTTACATTAAAAGAAATGGTAAGCTGGTATATTGCAATAGGGAATGGGTGGCAAGCTGAAAAACAGGTTCACAGTTATTAGGTGTCTCATCCGAAGAAGACATACTAAGGACTGCAGCACCATACCCCCTTAAAATACAAATGTACATGCTGTAGGAATAGAACCTACAGCCCTTTGCATTAAGGTGCAAGTATGCTACCTGCTGTGCTAACACTGCTTTAGCATTCTACACCACAATAATGATACCATTTGCTAAACAAAACAATTGCACATTTTAAGCAGACAGCATGAGCAGCAGTAACCTTTACTTCCCTTGAAGCTCACAATTCCTTGAAAATGCACTTGAAAATAAATTCCACCTGCTAGATCTAAATAGGGCATTTCTCTCTCTCTCTCTCTGACTCTGTCTGTCTCTCGCACAGACACACACAAACACACACACACACACACACACACACACACACACACACACACACACACACACAGACACACACACACAGACACACCTCAACTTCTTAGTGCAAGAAATCTGGACAAAATAAACAGGGACAGATTATAAATATTTCTTTCATGAACTTATAAAATTGCTAGAATAACAGAATTTGTGTTGGTATGCATTTTTCTAAAGGATTTGATGTCTAAAACTATTTAGCAACTTCAATCGTTTTTAGGAGGAATATGGGGTAAACATCTGGACATTCTGCAAACACCTGGACAGCTGAGGGGTATGCTACCTACACACACACAAAGGCCCCAAACTAAGGACACATTTAGTAAGTTGCTAGAATAACAGGATTTGTGTTAGAATATATTTTCTGAAGGATATCAAGTCTGAAACTCAAATGCATTTCATTTATTTAGTAACTTTAATCCTTAGCTCATCCCAGTGATTTGTCAAAAACAGAATTTTTATGAGGAACAGACCAAAAATATAATGCAAAAATCTGGACATTCAGTGAAAATCTGTACAGTTGAGAGGTATGAGTCACACACATTCCTACCTCCTTAGAAAGTGGACAGAACAAGTTTTTGCATTAGTATGCATTTTCTGAAAGATATGAAGTCTGAAGCTCAAATGTCCGCCATTATTTTCTGAGTTCAGTCCTCAATAATTTGCCAAAAAACACAATTTTATGAGAAAGAAACCAAAACTATGAGGCAAAAATTTGGATAATTGCATGGTATGACCCCCCCCACACACACACATACCCACACACACACATACACTCCTACCTCCCTCTTTCTCTGGCACCGCGGTCAGTAACATTCTCACAGGGCTCTAACCCCAAATCATCAAACAATGTCTCTGTTATCAGGGCAAACTCTACATTAACATTTTCCTTAGACAACTCACAGAAACTAAAGACATCCTGTATTTTTAAGCAATGACTTATGCTGCATGAATGCTTCTGCCATCAAGAAAAACTCCACATTAGCATTTTCTTGGATATTAAATGCTAGTCTCTCCTCAAAAAATTAAGTAAAACTAAAATGCATTACATTTTTGTTTCAAGGCTAAGCTTGTATCTCTAATGAGTGTGTCTTTCTTTTGAGGAGAAAGCTTTATCAAATCACACACACACTCACTCTGCAGAACAGGCAGAAAGCAAGAGAGGCAAAGGTCATTTGTAGATACATGCCAGGAACTGCAGATGCATGATACAGGAATCGTCATCTCTGAGTCTCAACACATAGTAATTCAAGCCCATATTTCAGCTTGAGATCCACAGCCTTCATCAACTCTTTTTATTCCTCTCAAAGACTTCATTAAAGTTAAAGAAGTAGACTACACAGATTATATCTCACATGCAAATGTGACACGGAAACATGCCCACAGCTTGGGGGCATGTCTTTCTGTACAATCTGAACTGCAGTAAAGAGACTGAAACCTGGCTTGCATTTTTTTACAACTTGTGCTGATGCACCTTTGGCAAGAATTAAATAATTAATAATAATAATATACCAATTTGTTAACCAGGTAGACCCACTAGACACACAGTCCCTTTTCAGGAGTGACCCATGAGTAATATCTGGGTAAGTGACTTGCTTGTGGTCACACAGTAGGCAAATAAGGGCTAAGGGAGTCAAACCCTGAAAGACACAAACTAGATCATAACATAAAACCTCTGCGCCAACTGCCAGCCATAAGTTGTAAATGAAAAAGTGTATACAAATAAACTTTCTGCTGAGCACTTCAGAAGAAAATCCATGTATGGTTGCTTATTGCATAGCTAATGTAAGAGAAACTAACAGAGACAGGCAAACCAGCAGGTTTGGAAGCATTAGAAGTGGCATAAAAGATAAAATGTTAAGAAAATTCAGCAGGTGTGCACATGCAAGAAAAGATGCTGTTTTCCAGAGTGTGGTGGGAATAATGACAGAAGCTCAATAGTAAATGAAACTGCATGTACTTATGTGGGTGTGAAATGCAAACCACAGCACAATTAAGGCCTGGAGAGGCAGTGGAGAAAAATAAAATGAAAAGGCATCAGTCTGAACATAGGTGGGGTCTCCAGCAATGGAATGGCAATTTGTTTTCAAGGCAAACAAACTAAACTTGGTCTTTCAGACAACTCTCTCTCTCACTGGAAACAGACATGGCAACAGTGTGGTATAGTTTCATTTCCCTATGTAAAAGTTTACACAACAGGTACACATATCATTGAAACTGCAGTGCAGTGTAAGGGGGCGCTGAACTCCTGAGTGTGTCGCCCTTTGTATGAGACATTAAACAGAGGCCCCATGTACTTGAGTTTGTGATAGGTGCCATAGGATTTTTCACATCCACATAAAATATCAAAAAGAGTAGGGGAAGTTCCCTGATGCCCTGGCCAAAATTACCTTAGTAGTACTAGTATAAATACTACCTCAGGTCTCCCTTGAAAAGAGGCTGGCTACTAGCCTAATGGGACTGACCTGGTCAACAAAGGATAAATAAAATAAATAAATTTAGCTTAAATGACAGATTAATCTACCAGAATGACTCTCTGAAATTCAGATAGTTAAATATCATTACAGAGGGCACCCCTGAATTATTTCAGCCCAATTACAGCAACTGATCACCGTTATTAAGGCAAAGCATGGGAGCAAACTAAAATATAGTTAAAAAGGTAAGGAAATATGCCTCCCAATTCAACTTCTTAGTCATTTTGCAAATTAATGTAAATAGCAATGGGATATCACAATAAAGGCTAATGAGCAGTCATCCCTCCCTTACACACACACCACCACTTCCAGAAAGTCTGAAAAGACCAGCTACAGTGCTGGTTTATCTGCAACATAAAGCCTGCCGTACTATGAAAGAAGCAGAGAATCTGTAAGTATTAAAAAAGCTAGAAGCTTCCCTTCAGCTGATGGAGATGATAACTATCATTAAACTGTATGTCACTTCTGCCCTGGAGAAAATTGTTGATGTCGCCAATTAGCAATGCTTGTAGACTACAAAACAGACAAGCATGTTTTCTTCCATGTTTAGGTCCTATTATTCCTTGGCTTAGTGAGGGATCCAAAGATCCATATTAGAAGACAGTGAAGCAAAAGAAAAACAAGAAAACACAGACAATAATATGAAATCTGGAAATGAAAATTTTCTGTTTTTTTCTTCCTTTATGTTGAATTTTTTTTATACGGACATTTGTAATGTGTGATCATGGCAATGTCAGCCTAAAGACCATGCATTCTCAGTCATAGACCCATCTTTTATGAGGCATCACTCAATAGCCGGTGCTGCAGTTTTCTAAACCCAACAATTAAGTAGAGTTAACATGGTGTCCCCATGCAGAGGAATAGTGTCTACAGTTTATTTCCGCATCCTGTACTCCATGAAGTTACTACCAACTCCATAAACTTTAGTCTCTAATCAGGAGTACTGTGGACAGTAGCAATCAACTGTTCAGTTTTCAAAAACTGAGTCTGCGTTGAGACCCATCTTTTATGGTGATGTGATGAGAGTAGTAAACCATACAATTTATAACAAACATCAATGACTGTTTTATACTTTCTGATTAATTATATTGACCATATGATCTCACCTGCATAAATGCCATAGTATTGATCCTCTAGCAGTTAAATATTTACAGCATAGCGTAACATTTGTTACCGAACAAACTGGCTGTATTAACTGTCTGTACACCAGTAACACTAGCTACTGAAATGATAAACAGAGCACACACTAGCTACTCAGATAATAAATGGAGCACACCGGCTGCTGAATGGATGCAGTAAATAATAAACGGAACACACAGCCTTGGAGGAAACTCTCCTTACCGTGGATGATCTGCCACCATTTTTCCGCGCACTTTTCTGTTTAAATAGTGTGCGATGCATGCATGAGTCTTTACAGGTCTTGCTGCTGTAAAAGTGTGGGGGGGGGGCATTCCCTCCCCCTCGCTCTATGGTTCCAGCACCCATGCGCAAGTACCTGTCCCGTTTGAATGACTGGATGCAAAGCGCATTCTTAAAAAGCAATGCCCTTACAATTTTTTTTTTTAATTAGAAGTAAATTAATCTCTTGGCCAGCCAATTTCAGGGGGGTGCAAGTGCACCCCCTTGTACCTGCCTGCAGGTGCCCTTGCCTATCGTACGATATAAATAGCGAACGCTATTTCATTGTACCTAAAATATCTAAACCACAAAATATCGAACATACGGAACAGCAAATTTTTCCCAGGGAAAAAATTTGATGTTCTGAAACACATACACACAACACAAGCACACCAAAACACATACACTTAACAAAACCATAATTCTAACCCTACACTACTACCTATCCACTTACCTTAACCCAACCCTAATGTCCCTAACTACCCCACATTCACTTACCTGCTCCCTAACCCTAAAGTCCCAAACTATCGCACACTCACCTTAACCGCTCCCTAAACCAAAAGCCCCTAACTACCGCACACTCATCTTACCCGCTCCCTAACCCTAAAGTCCCTAACTATCGCACACTTACCTTACCCGCTCCCTAACCCTAATGTCCCTAAGTATCGCACACTCTCCTTACCCTGATCCATTCCCACACTTACCTTAACCCGGTCTGTAACCTTCCCACCACAGTAGAGTAAATAGCGAAGCCATGGAACAGACAACTGAAATCTTACCCTAGGTAAGATTTCGAAATTCCGGGGCTTTGCTATTTTGAGTTTTCAACAAAAACGGGTCGATATTATAGCATTCAAAGTTTTGAAACTTCAATGCTATAATATAGACCAAATAAAACACCTATTTATATTAAACACAATAAAACCCATACCATCTGTAAGGTGATCCTTGATAAATGGATGGACTGTCACTAATGATACATGACCTATCTTGTGTTTCTCTCCTGGAGAAAGATGTACTAAATTTAGATGGGTATTGGCAAGGCATTAAAGGTCATTAGATGGATCTTCCTTGTACATCTTAAGAACCCTGCAGTCCTATGAATCTAAGATGTTTTTTTTTTTCAGATTTCATTTACACTGGTATCAATATGCAAAGTAAGTGCATTGGCTCAGGGTAGTAGGCACTACTTCTCCAGCATGTATATTTTGACTGTATTTAATCGGCAGTGCCACTTTTCCTTCATTCCATCTGATAAGCAGCTGATCTTCAATTAGCTTTGATCACATTACTAACTACTTTTTCAGCTGTGTGTGTTTACATACCTAGCAACTAATGTTCTTGATTTAAGGCTCCAAATAGAGGAAGTCAGCTGAAGTAGTACCTTAGTACCTCATGGGGCTGTACTAAGCAAACCTTAGTTTTTACAGTTTTACCTACATGACAATATCACACTTTGCTTTAAAAAAATAAATAAATAAGGAAATTGTCATGAATATAAAGCCCAGGTCCATTTACTTGTGTGTAAGAACTACCCACCAAAAGGTACTTGCTTACTGACACAAATGGCGTACTATAAACAGAGGTATGACATTACAGCCAAATCATTTCTTTCATCTCAGAGACAAACTAGGACTATCAGCTTGTAGCATTTTTTCCATATTTACAGATTTATACCACAATTAACTCTTTTCTATAGCAAAATGAAGTCTTACTATTGACCAAAGATGATAGGTAGTGGGATGTCAATGGCTCATTTATCACAAAGCAAACACTTTGAGCTGGTAAGGATGTGTCCTAGAGATGTATAAGAAAATGAATATTTGGGAACAGGTTAATCAATAACACTAAATTCTTCAGCATAAAATGTCAATGAATATTTTCTACAGCATGATGCAAATATTGGGAAAATGCATGAAAAATGTAGAGTTCTTGCAGCTTTTTTGTATTCTGTACAATAATGGAGATTTTTCAGGAGAGCTGCCTAACCAAGGAAATAATGCATGCACATAAACACACACAAAGAAAGAAAGAAAAAAAAAGAAAACTAACTTCTGGCTGGTACTGATTCCTAGTAACACAAGAACTTGGTTTTATTGGGAGAAAGAAGTAACTTTGATTGATCCATATTGGAAATGCTATAGAGGTTTGTGTTGTGTGTTTCTGCTTAGGCAGTGCAGCAGATCATCTGAGAAATGTAGCCGGTCACTTGTCAGTAAAGGCTTACATCTGATATCTAACTCTGTAAATACATTAAGACACAGCTACTGATTTCTTCTGCTGATAGCCTTCTGACTCTGACCCAGCTAAAGAAAAATGGTGGCATAAACAATGTGAAAACCACTCTGGTCATATTTTTTAAAGTGATATGACCAAATGAAGTTGATGATTCAGGCTACTTTTTATTGTAGGACATATCACTAAAATATAAACAGCTGCTATGAAAAGGTGTACTCCTTAGAAACTAAATAGAAGGATAGGCTGACACAGTAGATAAGCATTGACATAGCCCAGTAAACAAACTTAAACTGTTGTAAAGGGATAAGTGACATTATACATTGCTCAACAAGCAACTTTTCAAACATGTAGCTTCAAAATGTTATCAAACTGAATTCATCTGATATGTTTTAGGACTTAATCTGGAAACAGATATTGCCAGCTTGAATTCCTGGCAGGTTTGTCACCTGTGTAAATACTGATAACTATAACTGCAAAATATGTATGTAGCTGGCTGTAGTTCAGCTGGCATGGCTAGCCTTAGAGTAAATGCATGACAAATACATTACCCACAGGCTTCTGATAACAGTATTCCTGACTGTGCAGTAATTCTTATCAGCTTAGATGTAAAGTCTCTTTCATCATTTTGTATGAGATGGTCACCATGCAGCTAAGGAAGTCATAAAGAGTACAGAGAAAAATACCTCTAGCTCTAGCTGTAGCGAGCTAAGTAAGATCATTGCAATGAGTTAAAATGTTGTTCAAATACCATACCAACAAAACATGTAATGAAGGACTGATTGTCACAGGAATGTTTTAAGGATAATCTACAACATGGAGTCCCAGTACACCTCCTCCTCATTCGCCTTCGTTCTGTGGGACAACTTCTGGCATTACATGATTTGTGCTGGGTACATGGAGATACAGAAGGTATGTGATGTCAAAGGTGAAAAAGGAAGAGGAGAAGAAATAAATTAAAGTAGTGAGCCAAGAGATTTTAAGGGGAATAGCAGGATGTCATGAAAATAAGGGGGCAATATGAGAAAAGTAGGAAGAGGTAAGGAAAGGAAATGAAGTGGCATAGTGAGAAAGGATGATAGAGACATAGCCTATATATACAATATTCTTAGATAAAGTGAGTGATAGTATATCTTAGAGAATGCTGTGTGGATAAATAGTATTTTTTGTCTAGCCAGCTGTTAAGAAGGAACATAGCCATGTGCTCATTAGGTGGTGTTTTAACTAAGACTTGAAAGATTTCACTTAAGGTATTTGTTTACAGGCAAGTGGGATGGAATTCCAGATTTAAAAGATGTAGGAAGTATAGACAGAGTTGGCAGCAGAGTTATTTAATTTAGTTATGAAGAGAAGTTTTTTTTATCAACTGAGAGAAAAGGCCTATTTGGTGAGTAATGTTGAAGGATGTTCTTACTGCTAGAGCATTTTTCAGGTTTTTGAATAAGGTTATGCGTGTTAAGTAATAGAGGTAGAGTCAGGCAGTTCTAAGCTGTTTTAGTGCTACACAATGCTGAGATATTTAAGTCACGTTAACAGCAAAGGTGGCTGCTTCATTCAAGCATTGCTCAAGGAGATTGGTTTGGGTTGCCCAAAGATTAATTAGGATAGGGGCTGTATAGAGGTAACTTGGAAGGAGATAAGTTGAGGCAATGTATTTTCTTGGGTTGTCTGTTAAGTAAGGTTTTAGCTGGTACAGGGTGCCAATTTTTTTATTTTTTATGCACCTTTTATGTGGCAGTTAAATATCAAGTTGTCATCAATTATTACAGATAGTAGCTTAGTGTGGGTTATTAATTCCAGTTTCATTTTTATTTTTTTATTTAACATTTCTTTACTGAGAAAGTCTGACTTGGAACAAAGCCAATTTTCAGTGGAGGCCCTGGGAGAAATGCTCCAGATGCATGTTTTTATAACTGCTGTTTGTGGAGGTTAGAATGAAGTTATATCCTCTGTGTTAGAGCTACTGACTCTTTTATCCATTCAAAAACTTTATGTTAAACAGAGTCTTCATAAATATTTCTCCAAAATATACTGATCCTATATTTTTAGGTGGTATCACTATTACTTTCACTTTGTTTCACAATTCTATATTATCACATTTTTGGGTAATCAAAAATGTGCTTCTTTTGCACTTTTCCTTTGTATCTATACTTTTTAAGTTGTTCTTGTGCTGATATTTTTAGCTATCTACTCTTAAGAAGCCTTGTTCACTTAGTGAAACTCATATCTTTAGAGATGAAAATACTTAATAATCGTTGGACTTTGTCAGTTATCTGTGTGGTTGCTTTGTTTAAAATTTCATTGTGTTTAGCAACCATTCAGGTTGGTTGTATTAGAACCCCTTTTCAGCAGAGGCCTGGGGAGAATACCTCTGCATGAACAATAACATATATTCTCACAAATGATTAACGCCTGCACACTTGATACACACATGATTTTTTTCTTTGCTTTACATTCCTTTTTATCATGCCTGTATCCACAGTAACCTCAGTGATTGTAGTTTATTGTTGATTATTTGTTATCATGCTTGGTTACAAGCAGCACTTATTATTTTTGTTTCTAAATTATGTTCTCTTTGTATTTTCATACACCATGTTAGTTTTATAGACTTCAAAGCATTCAGTTATAGATTTCAACTGCACACTTCCCATTTCACATCTATGGCTTTTTCCAGTGTTAAGTCAGATTCTCTTAACAGTCTGCATTTGTATCTGGTTCAATATAATGCCACAGATTACTCCACCTTTTATTATGGAGTCTCATAGTTGCCCAAATTCAAAATTGTACACTGTGTGTCTCAGCTTTGTAAAATGTACATCAACACATTTATGGCCTCTTGATTCCTAGGTCTCAGATCAGCTTCTCAGAACTATAGTGCTATAGTACAGCACAGCCTGTAATAGCCTACCCAAATCTGAATTCACAGTTAAGAGTAGGAATGGGTAAACTCTATGTCACTCATCCAGTCAGGATCAAATAGACGAGTCTTTGTGGGTTCTGTTCAAGCAGCTTTACCACATCAGGACTGAGGCTTAATAACTTTAACTTAGATTATAGGTTCATAGGTTCATAGGTTAATACTAGGCTATCTGCCCGAGGGCATTTATAAGCCTAGCCCATAGTTTTGTGGCTTACGCCACCCCTTAGTTTGGAGAAACTATGCCCATTATTTAGCTGTGCCTCTGTCGAGCAGTGACACTGAGGTAACCCCTGGGGTGTATCTGCGATCTCCCATCCATTGGTCAAGATTCCTCTTGAACAAGGCCAGTGAGGTGCTCTGCCTCACATAAACCGGGATTTTGTTCCACAGCATAGGGAGTCTTTGGGTGATGAATCTATCCCTCCAGCAGGTCCTATTAATAACCGTGTTGAGGTTTAAGTCCCTTGTGGCCCTGAGGGATCTAGATTTTTTGAGATGAAGCATATTCATCAAATCTGGGTTTGACATGGCCTTGTATGTCAGGCATAGGTCACCTCTGAGCAAGCGGTACGCAACTGAATATAACTGGAGTTCTTGCAGCATAAGACAGATTTTTTAGACCCTTTATCCTTTTGGTGAGGAACTTTGTGGCCTCCAGCTGCTGCAAGTGTCGGGTCAGATACATTCCGAATGGGGCATTGTACTTGATCATTGGTCTGATGAGTGATGAGTATAGGGAGACTATGACTTCCCTTGATCTAGATGTGAATCCCTTCATGATAAGGTGGGCAATGTAGAAGGTCTTCCTAACTACTTTAGCAATATGAGTGTCGAATGAAAGGCTACTGTCAACCTGGGTTCCCAGGTCCCTAATAACTTCTTCTGTGTTCAGGGGATTGCCACCTATATGGTAGCTAGGGGTAACCTTCTTTTTCCCGAAGGGTATGACTATGCATTTCTTGGCATTTAACTTGAGGCCATGGCTCTGGCACCAGTTATCCATTTCTGTGAAACCCTTCTGAAGGATATCTGTGTCGGATGTGTTCTCAACTACGGCGCCCAGTTTGCAGTCATCTGCGAACTTTGTCAGCCATAACTCTCCTGTGTTTGCTTGTACTTCAGAAAAGTAGATGCCAAACAAGAGTGGGCCCAGGACTGAGCCCTGTGGGACACCACTTGTGACAGGCTTAGAGTCTGACATGGCGCCAGCAACTCTGACCCTGTGGGTTCTGTCACTCAGCCAGTTTGCAACCCATCTTGTAATGTATGGGTTTACATTTAAGTTGATGAGTTTTTCAATGATACCCAAGTGGGTATTGTATCAAAGCCTTCGCCAGGTCTAGGTAGGCTATATGGGCTGCCTTTCCTCGTCAATGGCCTTGGTGACTGTTTCAAAAAGTCAACCAAGTTTAAAAGGCATGATCTGCCTTTGACAAAGCCAAACTGGGTTGGATCCAAAGTCTGCAAATTCCCTATGTCTTTATTTATGAGATCCATTATGATCCTTTCCATGGCTTTGCAGATCAGGCTTGTCAAGCTAATGGGACGGTAATTTCCAGGGTCGGTGGAGGCACCGCCTTTGTGGAGTGGGACCACAGTCGCTGCGCCACTCCTGGGTGCATTATCCGGAGGTGAGACTAAGATTAAACAGCTGTCCTAACTGTGGGTTTAATTCCTCGTTGAGTTCATGGAGCACACAGCCGGGGACACCATCAGGTCCCATGGATGCTGTGTTCTTTGCCTTGGAGAGAGCAGTTCTCACCTGAGCATTAGAGATGTTTGGGGCTACAATCATTTGGTATAGATATCTCTCCTTTAGGGGGGGGGGGGAGAAGTTTGCACTGAACCTGTCAGCCAGTATGTTGGCAATGTCTGTAGGATCAGTAATCTTCACATCATTTTGAACTAATTCTGAGCATATCTGGGAGTTTCCTCCTAGGTTTCTGACATAGCTAAAGAATGCCTTATGGTTGTTTTTAGAGTCCTTAGCTATTTTTTTCTCAAAATTAGCTTTGGATGATTTTATGAGAGCTCTTAGCTTTTTACTTATAGTGATCAGCGGTGTCTTACCTTTTAAGGATTTTGCTCTATCTTGTAGTAGCTTTTTCCTTTTGTTGTAGAGTTTGTTTATGGCTGGGGTCCACCAGACTGGACGCTTGCCTTTGGTACAAAGAGTCTTTGTTTTGCTTGGGATTGCCTGATCCACGCAGCACTGCAGATGCTGGTAGAAGGCATTTGTAAGTGATTCAGCGGTTTGAGTAATGTTAACCGCCGGCTCAGGGGCCTTAAAGGAGACCACACTAGTCTTTAGAAGTGTGAAGTCGGCTTTCGAGAAGTTCTTTACTGTGGTCTTTTTCATTTCGGGTGGGGGCGGGATGAGGACCTCCAGTGAGATTAGTTTGTGATCAGATCTCACCAGTGAGGGGTATACTTCTGGCATTGAACATTGTGCTCCCATGTTCGTGATGATGAGATCAAGTATGTTCTCTCCTCTTGTGGGGATGGTGACTAGTTGTTCCATGGCATTTGAGTTTATGAATTCCAGGAACTTTTGGGCTAGAGTGTTTGGGCTTGAGTAGTGTTCGCAGTCTATATTAGGGTAGTTGAAGTCACCTAGTATGATGGTGTTGGGAGATACATTTATCCCCTCCAGTGTTTTCAGGAAGGCCATGTGAGGTTCCTGAGTTTGCGAGGGTGGCCTGTAAAATGCTACAATTTGCTGAGCAGTCTTGCCTATGGTTAATTGCACCTGGATGGTTTCCGATGCATCGTGCGATGCCACCAATCTTGAGGTGTGGGTGTCCTTGATGAATATGGATACCCCTCCTCCTTTCTTGGTATTGTCCAGGTTTTGTGGCCGGAACGCATGATATGAGGTAAAACCTGATAGTGCTGGGGTGCTCTCAGGAGCCTTGAACCAGGTTTCTGTCACAGCACAGACATCGATGTTCTCCATACTGAGAAGGGACTCGAGTGCATCTTGAGGTTGAGACTTCTGGCATTGAGCAGCATTACCCTTAGTTTTTTTTCTTTGTTTTGTTCTAGGGTGGTAGGTTTAGAATTTGAGCCTTGCCTAAAAAGGCACTATGGGGGTGGCAAGAGCCTTTGCCAAATCGGAATCCTAGGGTGACAAGTGCAAGCCATCCCTTGCGAAGCAGCATGGCTTGTCCAGCATGTCATCCCAGGCAGAAAGACATTGGATCCCCTTTGAATGACACCAGAGTTTAAGCCAATTGTTAAAGCTGATCATCTTATCTCTGTATTGTGGCATCATTCTCGGTGAAGGTAGGATACTGCTCAAGGTCAGGGTCATACCTGCCTGGGCTACATAATCAGAGAGCTCCTCTATGTCTCTTTTCATGTAGTCCAGGGAGGTATGTCTCAGGTCGTTTACACCAGCGTGGACAATGATTCAGTCGTACTTGTACCTGCTGTTGAGAGACCTGAGTGCATGCGTTATGTGGCGGATTCTAGCACCTGACAGGCAGCTTACTGTGACCTTCTCCTTACTCAGTCTGGTGAGCGGACGCCAGTGTGTCTGACTATGGACTGGATTGCAGCG
>NC_056735.1:1258152536-1258186648 GCF_019279795.1 Protopterus annectens | reverse complement strand
TGCTTAAGCTCACTCTGGGTAAATGTAAACCATTTTTTGGTTTACATTGCGTCTCTACGCTTACGCCTCGCCGCTTCGTGGATCGCTATTTGCCCTCATTTGCATGGTGCAATACCGCACACAGTGTGTTTTGCATACCTACACCGGGGGCGGAGACGGTCCGGCGCACGCCGGTAGTGCACGTGGGATTCATTCATACCTGAATCGCTAAGCAGCCATATTTGGCGTTGTAACGCCGACGCTATGCTGGCGCCTGGCGCAAGGTTCATGAATCCCGGGGTGAATTTTTCCTGATGACATGATCATTAAAATGGCAATTTATATTGCAGACCTGGCAGAGTTGGTGCACTTTATCTATGTTTTATTAGAGCTTTGCTCTTCCCTGTCTTTTTTGTGTGAGCATCAGTTAGGACATCGCAGAAAGTGTATTTCTTCATTTTAATGACAATAAAGTGTTTTAAAAATGTCTTCAAATGTCTTCATTTAGATATGCACTCACTTTATTATGTTACAGTTTTAACAACATGCCAGAAACTTTTATTTTACAAGACAAGGCAATATATATGTAATGTTTTAATGTCAAATTCTGTTTACTAAGAAAGAAGTTATTATTGTATTGACGAAAAAAATAATATATGGCATTTTGTTGGCTGTGATATAGCAGGATCACATCTAAGTACCATGAGAAAGTACCTCTCTGGTATGTTTTTTGAAATTGGGTATTGTATTATGTGTATATAACTGGCATGTCTGATTCTGCTATGGTTGTTATAAATTGGCACTACAGTAAAAGAGTAAATGCTTAGAGGTGGTATTTCTTGTAACTTTAACATATTTCTTTGAAAAAAAAACATTATTTTCTTACAATTACCTTTTTGCTTTAAATCTTGGATGTCCTATTAATCTGTTCATATGTTTTATGAACAATTTCAGGCTTGTTGGCTGTTGGTGAAGCACCCTCCAAGAGGAAAAAATGCTGAGAGAAGAAGGGAGCCACTTTTGAGATTTTAAGTATTTTTTCTCTGTTTATTTGCTAAGTTTTTCTGCATAGCCGCCTAGCTTGAGCATTTTCTGGCTTGTTAAACTTGATTTCTGTATTAGTAGCTTTATTTAGAGCACAACCAAAAACTGTTTGCTGAATTTTCTGTTTGCACTTAATTTTAAATCGTTTTTTTCTTAAAACTCACATATTTTCTGTCCTTGACCTAGCACTCTTGTGTGGGGTCATTTACTGCACTGTTATAACTTGATATTACTTGTGAACCTCTGCTATCTCTGTAAAAAACAAAAACAAAAAAAAATCTTGCTTTTTTCCCACTTTTCTCAGAGTTAAAAAAGTTCAGTTACAGGCTTGCTGTTCCTGAACTGTTTGAAAGTTTCTGTAAGGCCATTTTTGCTTGGGCTGAAGGAGGGTCTCTCTGTTGATCAGTGGCAGTGAATAACATTGAGCAGCTTCCCTGCCCCCCGTAGAGGTGGTTACTGACTTGAAACTGTAGTCTTATTGGCCACTAGGGGTCATTTCCAAAACTCCTTCATCTTCCTCTCTTAAAACCTAGTTGCCTCGTGGTTTGGGCATCTTTTCAGGCTTGTTGGCTGTTGGTGAAGCACCCTCCAAGAGGAAAAAATGCTGAGAGAAGAAGGGAGCCACTTTTGAGATTTTAAGTATTTTTTCTCTGTTTATTTGCTAAGTTTTTCTGCATAGCTGCCTAGCTTCAGCATTTTCTGGCTTGTTAAACTTGATTTCTGTATTAGTAGCTGTATTTAGAGCACAACCAAAAGCTGTTTGCTGAATTTCCTGTTTGCACTTAATTTTAAATCGTTTTTTTCTTAAAACTTGCATATTTTCTGTCCTTGACCTAGCACTCTTGTGTGGGGTCATTTACTGCACTGTTATAACTTGATATTACTTGTGAACCTCTGCTATCTCTGTAAAAAACAAAAACAAAAAAAAATCTTGCTTTTTTCCCACTTTTCTGAGTTAAAAAAGTTCAGTTACAGGCTTGCTGTTCCTGAACTGTTTGAAAGTTTCTGTAAGGCCATTTTTGCTTGGGCTGAAGGAGGGTCTCTCTGTTGATCAGTGGCAGTGAATAACATTGAGCAGCTTCCCTGCCCCCCGTAGAGGTGGTTACTGACTTGAAACTGTAGTTTCATTGTCCATTTTGGGTTTATTCCTGCTTCTTTCCAGCCCCTGCTATCAAGCATGCTTTAACGTGCTTTAGTGCGATTTAGCGCGGAGTTGCCACTAGAGCAGCATCGGGCAGCGCTGGTTAAACAAGGTTAAACTCTTTCTGGCTCCAGAAAGTCTGTTCTTCAATTTTACCCTTAGAACTGCTCTGTTAGGAACCTAAACAGTTTACACCTTCACTAAAAAGTGCAGCACTTGTTCCAAATAGCTTTTTCTTCTCAAAAAGCTCAGCACTTGCCTTATAAGCATATCCCTTGTCTTATAAGCATTCTTTTTGCAGGTCAAGCACTCTATATTATACAAATCTCTCACTAGCAAAACCCCCCAGGAGTGCCCACTTCCCTGCTAAGCCCACTACTTTTCTGTCTCATACCAACTCATAATTCTTTCTAGCATGTCGAAGGGTCAGATGCTGGCGTCCTCTCCTGCCCAGTTGGTGAATCTGGGAATTCTGAGACAATGTTACAATTGCCTCATGTACACGGACAACCCTCTCCTCCTCCCACGTAACACTAACACTTGTGAGAGATGCAGCTATTTAGCCAGACTGGAGGCTGAGCTCTCTCAACTTAGGACTGGCAAGACCAGGCAGGAGGAGAAGGCAACTACACACACCACAATACCAGTCTCACATAACTCAACCACACCACTGAATCAAACACATAAACACACTAAGACATACTTGGAGGCTCTGAGTAAAAATTTACCTAAACAGCAGAAGCCTCCAAAGCAGACACCCAGCAACTGCAAACTCAATACACTACACAAACAACACATAAACAACAAAATCAGTGTGCAAAGCAGTCACTGCCCTTAAGGCCAAATACAACACCAAACATACTTGTCATAGGTGACTCCATAGTCAGACACACTGACGTCCCGCTCACCAGACTGAGTAAGGAGAAGGTCACAGTAAGCTGCCTGTCGGGCGCTAGAATCCGCCACATAATGCAAGCACTCAGGTCTCTCAACAGCAGGTACAAGTACGACTCAGTCATTGTCCACGCTAGTGTCAATGACCTGAGATGTACCTCCTTGGACTACATGAAAAGAGACATTGAGGAGCTCTCTGATTATGTAGCCCAGGCAGGTATGACCCTGACCTTGAGCAGTATCCTACCTTCACCTAGAATGATGCCACAATACAGTGATAAGATGATCAGCTTTAATAATTGGCTTAAATTCTGGTGTCATTCAAAGGGGATCCAATGTCTGTCTGCCTGGGATGACATGCTGGACAAGCCATGCTGCTTCGCAAAGGACGGCTTGAACCTGTCACCCCTAGGCTTCCGGATATTGGCAAAGGCTCTTGCCACCCCCATAGTGCCTTTTTTAGGCAAGGCTCAAATTCTAAACCTACCACCCTAGAACACAAAAAGGAAAAACTAAGGGTAATGCTGCTCAATGCCAGAAGTCTCAATCTCAAGATGCACGCACTCGAGGCCCTTCTCAGTATGGAGAACATCGATGTCTGTGTTGTGACAGAAACCTGGTTCAAGGCTCCTGAGAGCACCCCAGCACTATCAGGTTTCACCTCATATCATGCGTTCCAGCCCCAAAATCCGGACAACACCAAGAAAGGAGGGGGGGTGTCCATATTCATAAAGGACACCCACACCTCAAGGTTGGTGGCAATGCATGATGCATCAGAGACCATCCAGGTGCAATTAACCATAGGCAAGACTGCTCTGCAATTTGTAGCATGTTACAGGCCACCCTCTCAAACTCAGGAACCTCACATGGCCTTCCTGAAAACATTGGAGGGGATAAATGTACCTCCAAACACCATCATACTAGGTGACTTCAACTACCCTAATATAGACTGGGAACACTACTCAAGCCCAAACACTCTAGCCCAAAGGTTCCTGGAGTTCATAAACTCAAATGCCATGGAACAACTAGTCACCATCCCCACAAGAGGAGAAAACATACTTGATCTCATCATCACGAACATGGGATCACAATGTTCAACACCGAAGTATACCCTCACTGGTGAGATCAGATCATAAACTAATCTCGCTGGAGGTCCTCATCCCGCCCCACCTGAAATAAAAAGACCACAGTGAAAAACTTCTCAAAAGCCGACTTCACACTTCTAAAAACTAGTGTGGTCTCCTTTAAGGCCCCTGAGCCAGTGGTAAACATTACTCAAACTGCTGAATCACTTACAAATGCCTTCTACCAGCACCTACAGGACTGCATGGATCAGGCAATCCCAAACAAAACTAAGACTCTTTGTACCAAAGGCAAGCGTCCAGTCTGGTGGACCCCAGCCATAAACAAGCTCTACAACAAAAGGAGGAAGCTACTACAAGATAGAGCAAAATCCTTGAAAGGTAAGACACCTTTGATCATTATAAGTAAAAAACTAAGAGCTCTCATAAAATCATCCAAGGCAAATTTTGAGAGAAAAATCGCCAAGGACTCAAAAGACAATCATAAGGCCTTCTTTAGCTATGTTAGAAACCTAGGAGGAAACTCCCAGATATGCTCAGAATTAGTTCAAAATGATGTGAAGATTACTGAACCTACACACATTGCCAACATACTGGCTGACAGGTTCAGTGCAAACTTCTCCCCCTCCCCAAAGGAGAGATATCTATACCAGAGGATTGTAGCCCCCAAACATCTCCAACGCCCAGGTGAGAACTGCTCTCTCAAGGCAAAAACACAGCATCCATGGGACGGATGGTGTCCCCGGCTGTGTGCTCCACGAACTCAATGAGGAATTAAACCCGCAGTTAGGACAGCTGTTTAATCTTAGCCTCACCTCGGGATACATTGCCAAGGAGTGGCGCCTGGCGACTGTGGTCCCACTTCACAAAGGCGGTGCCTCCACCGACCCTGGAAATTACCGTCCCATTAGCTTGACAAGCCTTATCTGCAAAGCCATGGAGAGGATCATAATGGAACTCATAAATAAAGACATAGGGAACTTGCAGACTTTGGATCCAACCCAGTTTGGCTTTGTCAAAGGCAGATCATGCCTTTTAAACTTGGTTGACTTTTTGAGACAGTCACCAAGGCCATTGATGAGGAAAGGCAGTCCATACAGCCTACCTCGACCTGGCAAAGGCCTTCAACACAATACCCCACTCAGGTATCATCGAAAAACTCATCAGCTTGAATGTAAACCCATACATCACAAGATGGGTTGCAAAGTGGCTAAGTGACAGAACCCACAGGGTCAGAGTTGCTGGAGCCATGTCAGACTCAAAGCCTGTCACAAGTGGTGTCCCACAGGGCTCAGTCCTGGGTCCACTCTTGTTCGGCATCTACTTTTCTGAAGTACAAGCAAACACAGGAGGGTTATGGCTGACAAAGTTTGCAGATGACTGCAAACTGGGCGCCATAGTCGAAAACACATCTGACACAGATATCCTTCAGAAGGGCCTCGCAGAAACGGATAACTGGTGCCAGAGCCATGGCCTAAAGTTAAACGCCAAGAAATGCATAGTCATACCCTTTGGGAAAAACAAGGTTACCCCTAGCTACCATATAGGTGGCAATCCACTGAGCACAGAAGAAGTCATGAGGGATCTGGGGACCCAGGTTGACAGTAGCCTTTTGTTTGACACTCATGTTGCTAAAGTAGTTAGGAAAACCTTCTACATTTCCCACCTGATCATGAAGGGATTCACATCTAGATCAAGGGAGGTCATCGTCCCCCTGTACTCATCACTCATTAGACCTATGATTGAGTACAATGCCCCATTCGGAATGTATCTGACCCGACACCTGCAGCAGCTGGAAAGGCCCCAAAAGTTCCTCACCAAAAGGATAAAGGGTCTCAAAAATATGTCTTATGCTGCCCGACTGAAAGAACTCCAGCTCTATTCAGTCTCATACCGCTTGCTCAGAGGTGACCTGTGCCTGACATATAAGGCCATGTCAAACCCAGATTTGATGAATATGCTTCACCTCAAAAATCTAGATCCCTCAGAACCACAAGGCGGGAGACTTAAACCTTGACACGGTTATTAATAGAACGTGCTGGAGGGACAGATTCATCACCCAGAGACTCCCTATGCTGTGGAACAAAATCCCGGTACATGTGAGGCAGAGCACCTCGCTGGCCTTGTTCAAGAGGAATCTTGACCAATGGATGGGAGATCGCAGATATACCCCAGGGATTACTTCAGTGTCACTGCTTGACAGAGGCACAGCAAAATAATAGGCATAGTTTTATTCAAACTAAAGGGGTGGCGAAAGCCACATAACTATGGGCTAGGCTTATAAATGCCCTTGGGCAGATAGCCTAGTATGAACCTATGAACCTATGAACCTATAATTGCAATAAATGTTGATATACTCTGTTCCCATATAAATGTCATGCAACTGCCTTATTTTCAGAATCCCCTTATACACAGTAAAATCAAGTTTGTTATTTTGGTAGTGCTATCATAGTTGTTTCAGTCCTGTGATTTTTATGTCTGTGGACAGCAAAGGTTAGAATTATATTCAGCCAGCTCCTACCATGCTGGATCTGGTCTTGGTAAGGATTAGTTATATCTAAGGACTCCTTTAGACTCATGCAAATAAAACATGCAAAGAAACCCTAAATGCTGGCATACATGCAAAATGTATTACACACAGCTGTTATATATTTAAACCTTTAAGCATACTGTCAGACTGGAAAGCTAAGTCTAAGTGTTATGTTTTAATGGCACACGGGCAGGCAATGTGGAAGGGTGCTACCCTACGCTGCAAGAGACAGATGTAGCATGTATGCTACAGCAGGCTTTTGTTTATGTGCACTAAATACATAGAACTCTTAAAAAGACCAACTCATGTACATGACATATATATATATCTAGGATGTTTGCTCGAGTGAGCAAATGTCCAAATCCATAATAACCGAACACACTTTAACAAAAGCGCTTTTATCGAAAAAGCGCTTTCGTTAAAGCGTGTTACAAAAAAAAAGAAATAAAACACTACATTTACATTTTGTACCCCCACCCCCCCTACTTTAATATTCTTCCTCCGAGAATTACTGTGTTTATGTATGTATTAGCCTAATACTAGTTCACTCATTCATGCAACATTACAATCATGTGCGTGCACATAGCCTAAATTCACAATGCATATGTAAATTTATCAAGCCAGTTTGTAGATTTATTTGTCATTTAGATTTGTTATTCCAGTCCTTGTATGTACAAAAGAGTTTTAGATTTCTCACATTTAGACATCTCTAAAAGCTAAAATATCAGTGTTTTCACAAATAATCGAAAGTAAATTGCATCAGGAAATGTCCTATTGATTAGAATTCAGCAATGTAATGTTTCATCAAAAACACAGAATTATCACAAAAATAAGTATATTTGCAAGGGATATGTATCATCCTACTATGGGGGACTGCACCCCCCCCCCCAGAATTATATATATGCCCTTTCTGAGATTGCAAAACAGCAGGGAAAGGGATAGACTTCCTTACACCCACAAACACACTGTATATACATGGAATTGATAAAGCACCAGTTTGACCATTGCCACTGGACCTTATCTATCTATCTATCTATCTATCTATCTATCTATCTATCTATCTATCTATCTATCTATCTCTATATGTGTGTGTGTGTGTGTGTGTGTGTGTGTGTGTGTGTGTGTGCGTATAGATATACATTTATATTATTGAGAGAACATATTTAAAGAGAATGGAAGAAAGAAAGACTATTCCCTCTTCAGCTGAAAGATGTTTTTGATTCATATGTATAATCTTTTGGATTTCTATTTTTTCTATATATAACTTTTATTGGCATTTTAGCAGAGTACATATGCATATCCTTAGTTTAGTTGAGTAGACACCAGACCATTTTCACATTTACAGCTAAAAAAAGGAATACACAGACACCTGCAGTCCTTTTTTGGTTCACCCATAGGTTGGCTGACAAGAGAGCAAACCATTGACTAACCATATCATATTTGCAAATGAACTTAACAAAACATGCATGCAGATAAAAACGAGAAGGAGCAAAAATGAGCTGATATGTTGTGGCAAAGGCCTTTCATTGTCAGAGCTGCTGTGAAATGTTTTTGTAATTCCAGTACAGCAGTTATTGTCTCATTTGATCAATCAAAGACAGGCCTACCTCAGCAGTTCTCTACTTGAATATCCTTGGTTGCAGGTATGTTTCCACCCATTTGGTGAACATAAATACCAGAGTGCATCTGTATCTTCTTTTTACATCTTCTACTAGGTATTTCCAAAGCCCTTTGTTCCAGTTTAGATATGGAATTGAATGGGATGAAGTATAAACATACAAGGGTACTGTTTACAAATGTTTTCTGATATGCACATTCATTATTTTCCGTCACTATTTCTTTTAAATTAAGAAAGCTGGCCCCTTTTATTCCTACAGGGCCAGTTGAATAATGATTTTTGCCTTCATATGTCTTCACACAGTGCAAATAAACAATAAACTAGTTATACCCTTAATAATGGCTCCTTCCCTCTCCTCAGGGGGAACTGTTGGGCATGTCCCTGTTCTTGCAGATAATTAAGATTGCTTTTTTCATTTTGTTGCTTATTATAATTAATTTCTTTTCTTTCTTTTCAGCCATAGAATTTGATTACTTAGGTGACTGATATATCTTATTGTTTTGTAATTCATGTTTTCCATTTTTCACATGGAGTTTTATCCTTTGATGGTAATGATATAAGCTATCTTTTTCATTACACAAGATCTGCTTCAATTGTTTTCCATATCAGATGAATTTCTGCCTTCTGAATTTCTAAAATTATTCATTTTGGGTAAATGCATCTGATGCCATTGACTAAACAACAACTGCAGCTGTATATTAGATGTTTTTTGTTTTCTCTACAATATTCATGTTTTGTGTTTCTAATTTCTCCCAGAGTGCTGCCCCTTAAAATCATTATTGATAAAGACATTTGATTCTATTGATCTAATCTTTGAATTGTTTGCAAAGAAAATACCACATATTCCAGACCCACAAAAAACATCAAGAACATTTGTGTAATGCATGAAATAAGCTGATTATACTCTGAAACCTACCAACAACTAACCTTATTATAGCAATGTTAAAATGTATGCTGAATCACACTTGTAACACAGTGTTCAAACCTATTAACCTTGTTGTTAGGGAATAAAGCACTACTGTAGGAGCAGCAGTACCAGAGAACAGCATCAGAAAAATATGAATACCTTTGATAGCTGTTATGATACTTTGCATACCCCCCTCCCACACAGATAACACCAAATGTGTGGCAGATTACATTTTCCAACAGTTTTTAAGCTGTGTTATGATAAGAGATAAATTGTGTTCCTGGCTACCATTTATTTTGCAGTACAGACTGCAAAGTGCCTTACACATGGCAAACATTTTGGGCTCCTACACATTTTAACTAGTAATAATTGGTGGAAGCTAAATGACTCCTGTATTACAAAGAAGTATAATCAAGTCTGTGATCATAGACATTTGTTACTGACTTTCCAAACTGGATTCACTCTTTAGGGGAATTTCTTGAATCCATTTCTCAAACACATCAACTACTTGGTTATCATTTTTATATCCAGACTTTATTTACTAATTCTCATTCATGTTTTACTGCCTTGAACTTAGTAATGATATCAGTGTATGTTTAATATTATCTCTACATTAATTATTTTCTCTTGTAATAATAAAATTAACTTTATAAGTTCGTGAACTGTCTCAATCTTACTAAAGTACATTATGTTTGCAGATTTCATAGATTAGATAAAACCAGATAATCAATTTTTACTGCCAAATATATAAATATATGAATGTCAATATAGTCAACACTATTTCATGTCACTTCTGAGGTTCATCTGCATCATGATGTAATTTATAATTGGCTCTGGTTTGCAATACAATCAGCAAAACACTAGACATTTACATTTCTGAAAACTATCTTACCATGTATTGGTGCTAGATGACTTTTGTAGGTTTGTTAATAAGGGAAAAGCATATAGCAGTTTTCATGGAAGGTAGTGTTTAACTTTTATGTTTTGTAGGGCAGCTTGGCCATTCCCCAGTGCTGGGGGGCTGCCATTTAAACCAAAGTATATTAATTATGAGGTTGTACTAGTATACAGAGTTTATGTGGGGTTATTCATTTGGTGTAGTTAGTAAACGATTGAGTTACAGCTATTATAGTTTTTGATTGCTAGACAGAGGTGGGATGAGTGCACGACTGCTTACAAATTTGGCTGTTTTTTTTTATAGTATACCTCAAATTTGATCATGGATGACTTTTGCAGGTTTGTTAATGTAGGGAAATGATACAATCATTTCAGTAGAAGTAAAGTTTAAAGTTGTGTGTTGTTAGGCCTGTGTGGTTAGGTAGAGTTTAACTTTACGTAAAATTCCAATTTGTTTTGGTCCCTATGGATTGAATATGGTAGCCAACTATGAGTTGTTATCACTTAACAGATTTGTCTGGCTAGCTTGATCAATAATTGTTTTGTATTCTGTTATTAAAGTTAGTTGTTGTGGTTTCTGTTGAGATTGAGAAGTTTTTGATGTGAAGAGCATCAGTTTTTTATTTATTTTTTGCTTTTCTTTTCTTAAGGATTTAAATAAGTTATGATTCTATCAGTCAGTGCTTTAGTTTGTATATGTTCTTGTACTTCAGTGTTTGAGGTGGATATCAGGGTTGAGTCATCAGTGTACTGTACTATAGCTGGCCAACTGTTTTATGTATGTCATTCATAAATGTATCAAAAAGTATTGAAGTGAGAATGAACTCCTGGGGAAAAAACTGTTATTACTGGAGCAAAGTTTGAGAAGCAGTGCTTCCATTCTGTTTGGGACTTATAGGATAGCCTTTAAATCAGGTAAGTGTAGAGTTAACTATGTCTAGTTTAATCATCTTTTTAAGCAGTAGGTTCTGAGAGGCTGTGTTTAAGGCTCTTGAATTGTCAAGGAAAATAGCTGCAGTTTTTTAATAACAGTTCTAGTGTGTGTGTGTGTGTGTGTGTGTGTGTGTGTGTGTGTGTGTGTGTGTGTGTGTGTGTGTGCGTGTGTGTGTGTACACACACATGTGAGATACATCTATGCATTAGCTGGACAAAAGTCATGCAGTGTTTTTGATAGTTATGATCAGTTGAATATGAAATATGCCCTGCCAACAAGTCCTGTTGATGTCACAGACTAGGTTGAGGTCACGCATGTGGTGGGGAGCTTGACTTGCAGATATGCAGCAGTCCCATCAAGGCAAGGTCTGAGATTGCTTGGTATGCCAGACAGAGGTCACCTCTGAGGAGTCTATAGGAGATTGAGTAGAGGGACAGGGCCTTTAGTCTAACTGTGTAGGATAGATGTTTGAGGTCTTGTGATACCACACCACAACCAACTTTAGAGCCTTTCACAGGGCAAATCAACTTCAGCTCCTGGAAAACATGTGCAGAATCCCCAACAGTTCCATGCAAATAGAAGCATTTACCTTCAATTTTAACAAGCACCTAAACAGCTACACAGAAAAAAATCAGCACCTGTTCATCCTGTATATATTCAGTAAAAAAAAAAATCCCTGCCATAACTCCTGTATTTATAAACTGTGTAATGAAAGAATGGAAATGATGAAAAGCGATATGAAACCCCCATCCCCTTATTTCAGCACCAAAAACCAAGCATAAGCACAGTGAGAGAAACTTGCGGGTGCCTGTGTCACAATACCCTAAAGTCTTGCTTGTTAGTACCATAGAAACAATACTTAAACTAAACTAGTTATTGTCAAAAATTGGAAAAAATCCCAATTGTGCAAGCATAGGCAAATGTGTCAACAGAAAGAGCTAATAAATCATTAATGTATCAATAAAAGCTTTAACGTATCAATAAATGCCACTGGTTTTGTATTTCAAAATAATCCCACTCGATAGTCTTCCTTAAATTAATTTCTTTATTGAAGTATTATTAATCACCATAGGTGAGTGCAAAATACTTTATTTCAAGCTGACAAAGTATTTAAATATGGTGTTATTGCAGTAAAACAAGTGTCATTACAGTAACAGGTATTTTCAGTGTCACATTTTTATTATTTCTTTGTGACAGTACAGTACATGTATTACAGATCCCTTGTGGGTTCTTAATTTTAATTTTGACCTGTGGAGCTGGGGAAACCTTTTGATAAGAGGATGTGGAGGGTGTGTGCTTGTGCAATTGCATCTGAGAGGTTGTAAGTTGGGCTTTGTAGATTAGCGGAGGAAGTGGTGTGTGTGTGTGTGTGTGTGTGTGTGTGTGTGTGTGTGTGTGTGTGTGTGTGTGTGTGTGTGTGTGTGTGTGCGCATGGGTAGAATGTGTGGTGTATGTTAAAGGGGATGGGAGAAGTGGACAAGTGGTGGGGGTCAGAGGGGAGGGAAGGGTGTTGATAGGAGCAGAATACCAGTTTGAATGTAAACTGCGTGACTCTATTGGGGAGAAACGTGGGTGTGTGTACTAGTGGGCTGGGTGTGTGATGTATGCAGGGGGTTGTTGCATATGTTGAAGGGCATGGGAAAAGTGGACAAGGGGTGGGGTCAAAGAAATGGGAAGGGAGTTTATAGGAGCAGAGCACCAGTTTGAATGTAAGTTGTGTGACTCAGTTGGGGGAGAAACGTGGGTGAGTGTACGAGTTGGCTGGGTGTGTGACGAATGCAAGGGGGTGGAGTTAGGGGCAAGGAGACTTGCTGAAAGGAGTAAACTGTCCAATAAGTGGAGGGTGGGTGGGCAGAAAGCGATTGGTGTAGCTGGGAGTGGGCTGGGTAGGTGATGTATGTCAAGGGGGTGGGGCAAAAATGGAGGGAGATGTAACAATAGGGGTAATCAAAAATTGCAGACTAATAGGTGGAGTGGGCTGGCCATAAGACAAAGACAACGAGGAATGGGCCAGGGATATTGACGTAGTTCGCAGTGGGGTAAATCCAAAACATGGATTCCTGGCCACGCACGTTTCAGATATAACCAAAAAAAAAAAATAATACCATGTATTGAACATAAAAATAGATGACTTATTAAAGATAAGACAATGGGAGCTATCCGTGTTGGTCCTGTGTGTCCCAAACTGAATGCCCCACTGTAACAAAACAAAACCTAGAAGTTAGGAGTTCGATGTTATTTGGGATATTGGAAAAGGAGCAAGTCTGTGCCATGCCATGGTAAATGCTGTTAAGTGATGGGGAAAAATCAAAATAATTTAAGGGTCCATGGTACAATAAATAAATGTAATGACAAAATCACGAGACGTATCAAAGCAAATCACAATGAATCAAAGTCAAGTAAAGTGAAACATAACGAATCAAAATAAATCCCAACGAAAAAATGAACATAAAGTATAAATAATAATATATAAATAAATACATCAAGAAATTAAACAAAGAACCTAGCAGATCCCACATTGCAGCACCCCCATAAACCATATCACCCCCAGAATAACAAACTCAGATTATTCAGGGGGTAAAACAACCAACATCTTTACCGAAGGACAAAGAAAAATCTTTGAAAAAACTTTATTAGTTTTTATTTACAAGTGAGATAAACATACTAGTTATTACATAATATGTAACAATTGATTGTGAATAAGTGTATAATAAACACAACATATCAAAAATATATACAAAGACATCCACATATACAGTGGATATAAAAAGTTTACACACCCCTGTTAAAATTCCATTTTTTGTGATGTAAAAAAATGAGATCACAATAAATAATTTCAAAACTTTTTCCACCTTTCATGTGACCTATAACCTGTACAATTCAGTTGAAAAACAAACAAATCTGTTAGGGGATAAAACTCACTCAATGACAGAAAAACAAATAAACTATTAAAAATGAAAAGAAAAAGCAATGACAATGCACATACTAAAAAAGGTTAATAATGTTAGCACTTTCATAGAGTATAGTACCCCTACTTCATCAGACAATGTAAGGTAGTGAAAAATCCATTTATATAAGAAAGTCACACGATAATCAGTTGATTCTCATAAAATCAATTAAAACTTGAGTGTAAAATGAAAATAAACTGTAAAGTATATTGTACCATAATTGAACTATGACAATGAACAAAAGATCTAAAGTGGGAAATTTGTTTTAAACGATAATAATATAATAAGAATAATCCACAATGGACTTGCTAAGAAAATTAATGCATAGGTTTACATATAGTTATAGCTACTAATTCTGCTAAAAATAACTGAGGAATTTAACTTGTGCATGTTTTTTAATGATTTTAAATATCATCTTATTAAACTCCTCAGTTTTAAAATATATGCAATGGAGCTAGTTTCATTTAAGCCTGGGTGTCTAAAGGCATCTACTCTTAGCTACTATAACAGCTCTCAGTGTTCTAGTCTTAATGATATGGGACTGACTGATTTATAAAGACGAGTTTAATTTTGCTACAGTGGATGTTAACAATCTCTATACATTCATCCCACATGACATAGGAATTGACTGGATTTCTCAACTTTTACTTAGGAAGGGAGCTGATGGCCATAAGTTAACTTTCATACAATAATTATTAGGCTTGATATTGTCTAATATTTTTTTCTTATTTGAAGCAAAATACTATTTACAAACAAAGGGGGTAGCTATGGGGTCTCCCTGCAGGGGTAGTTTTGCTAATCTGGTCATGGCATTTTGGGAAAAATGAATTTGTATTCAAGAATAACCCCTTCATTGAGTTAATTTACTTTAATACAAGATATTTGGATGATATTTTTATTATATTCAAAGGCGACTACATTGCCTTTCAGGAATTGTTAGGTTACTTCAATAACACTACTGGATTTCTAAAATTCACAAGTGAGTTCAACTCAGATAAAATATCTTATTTAGATGTTCTCCTTAGCAAAGACAGAATACAAGTGTATACAGCAACCATTTTCAGGATGAAAACATACTCTGATTCTTTCTCACATTATTCTAGTTCACAACCTGTACATCAGAAAAGGTCCTTAGTAAAATGACAATTTGTTAGGGCTGCTGGGATGGTTTCAAATAATTCAAATTTCTTGGCTGAATGCGAATTTTTAAAGAATATGTTTTTGAAGCAAGGTTATCCCAGTATTTTATTGGAAGAACTTCTTTCAGAGATGAAGCTGAAGAAAGCATCAGGTCATTTTAAACCTATTCTGAATGAATTTCATCAGGGCAACCCTATTGAAAATACAATAGTGACCAGTCAACAGAAGGATTTTTCATTGTCCTTTATTACCACCTTTCGTAAGGATGCACAACTAATAAAACAAATTTTGGTCAAAAATTGGAATTTAATATATATGGATGAAACCATCGGCCCACATTTATCACCTTATCCACTAATTATATATAAAAGGGGTGAGAATTTAAAGAATATTTTAGAATACAAAAAAATGAAGACTTTTCAAGAATGAAGGGTATGTTCAAATGCGAGGCATGTAATTATTGCAGATTTATGGAAACAAGAAATTTCTTTCAAACTGGAGATATGAGATTCACATGTAAGAGAAAATACAATTGTAATTCCAAGAGTGTCATAAACCTAGCAAAATGTAGACTATGTCCCAGTTATTATATTGGAAAGCCTGGCAGACGTTTAAAAGAAAGGGTATATGAACACTTATATGCCATCAGGAACAACAGGACTGATAATGCCTTAGCTAAGCACATACATATTAACCCTGAACATTTTTTTTCTTTTTAAAGTCATTGACCATGAAGAATTTCAGGAGGGGGTCTCATATCATTAAGATTAGAACATCAAGAGCTGTTATGGCAGCTATGAGTAGATGCCTTTAGACACCCAGGCTTAAATGAAACTAGCTCCATTGCATGTATTTTAAAACTGAGGAGTTTAATGAGATGATATTTAAAATTATTAAAAACCATGAACAAGCTGAATTCCTTGGTTATTTTTAGCAGAATTAGTAGCTATAACTATATGTAAACCTATGTATTTATTTTCTTAAAAAGTCTATTGCAGATTATTATTATTATTATATTATTATCAGTTAAAACACATTTCCCACTTTAGATGCACTTATTTTTCACTGTTTTGATCTTTTGTTCATTGTCATAGTTCAATTATAGTACAATACAATTTACAATTTATTTTCATTTTACACTCCGTTTTAATTGATTTTATAAGAATCAGCTGATTATCATGCGACATTTTGTTTTATAAATGGCTTTTTCACTACCTTACATTGTCTGATGAAGTAGGGGTACTATACTCTACGAAAGCCCTAACATTATTAAAGTTTTTTTTAGTACGTGCATTGCCATTCCCTTTTCTTTTAATTTTTAGTAAATCTGTTAGGGGAAAAAACATAAAAAATAGAAAACATCCAATAGGCTGGTTGCATAAGTGTGCACACCCATAAGCTAATACTTTGTTGAAGCACCCTTTGATTTAATTACAGCATTCAGTCTTCTTGGGTTCACACCTGCCATTAATTAAAGAGACTCAGATTAACCCCAAATAAAGTTCAGCTGTTCTAGTATGATTTTTCTAACATTTACTCAGTTGCCTGCTACAGCAAAAGCCGTGGTTTGCAGAAAGCTAACAAAGCATCAAAGGGATCTCATTGATGATAGGTATCAGCCAGAAGGGTACAAAAAAATTTCCACAGCATTGGATATACCATGGAACACAGAGAAGACAGTCATCAAAAAGTGGAGAAAATATGGGACAACAGTGATGTTGCAAAGAACTGGACATCCCTCCAAAATTGATGAAAAGACAAGGCAAAAACTGGTCAAGGAGGCTGCCAAGAGACTTACAGCAACACTGAAGGAGTTGCAGGAATTTCTGGCAACTACTGGTCATGTACTACATGTGACAACAATCTCCCATATTCTCCATATATCTGGGTTATGGGGTAGGGTTGCAAGACAGAAGCTTTTTCTTCCACAGAAAAACATCCAGGCCCAGCTAAAATTTGCCAAACAATACATCAAGTCTCCAAAAGCATGTGGGAAAATGTGTTAGGGTCTGATAAGACCAAAGTTGAACTTTCTGGCCACAATTCCAAAAGGTATGTTTGGCACAAAAACAGCACGTTGCTCACTAAAAGAACACCATCCCCACTGTGAAGCATGGTGGTGGCAGTATCATGCATTGGGGTTTCTTTTCTTCAGCTGGAACTGGGGCTTTATTCAAGGTGGAAGGAACTATGAATATTCCAGATACCAGTCACTTTTGGCCCAAAACCTTCAGGTGTCTGCTGGAAAGCTGAAGATGAAGAGGAATTTCACCTTTCAACATGACAATGACCCCAAGCATACATCCAAATCAACAAAAAATGGTTTCACCAGAAAAAAAATTAAAGTTTTGGAATAGCCCAGCCAGAACACAGACCTAAATCCAATAGAAAATGTGTGGGGTGACCTGAAGATGGCTATGCACAAGAGATGCCCTCACAATCTGACAGATTTGGAACTCTTTTGCAAGGAAGAGTGGGCAAATATTGCCAAGTCAAGATGTGCTATGCTGATAGACTCCTACCCAAGAAGACTGAATGCTGTAATTAAATCAAAAGGTGCTTCCACTAAGTATTAGTTTAAGGGTATGCATACTTATGCAACTAGCTTATTGTACATTTTTTATTTTTTATGTTTTTCCCCTAAAAGATTTGTTTGTTTTTCAATTGAATTGTACAGGTTGTAGGTCACATTAAAGGTGGGAAAAGTTTTGAAATTATTTATTGTATTCTCATTTTTATATCACAAAAACCTGGCATTTTAACAGGGGTGAGTAAACTTTTTATATCCACTGTATATGTTTCAAAAACAAATGTAAATATTAATGTTTCATGTAATGAAAGTTTCTTTTTTTAACAATTCCTGCAAACTCACCCACATATTATATGAAAATGTTTTTCTAGGTAATATTGATTTAATTGTTAAAAGTTCCAACTGACAAACTTCACAAATAACATTTTTAAATTCATTAAAAGAGGGAGAAGTGTCTGAGATCCAATTTATGGTTATAATCTTTCTAGCCACTGCTAGAATTGACCAAATCAGAGGAAGTTCAACATTTTTTAACACAATGAGGTATAGGTGTATTGAAGAGGACCATAGATTTAGATATAATAAAGTTAGCTATAAATGTAGCCTGTAATCAATTTACATTTTCCTAATAATATTTTAATTCCATACAATCATAAAACATATGAGCCCAATCAGCATTTTTCTCTAGTTTACATCTTCTACATAAGTTATCTTTTTTGTTAATCATACTCATTATAAGCAGTATATAAAATGATCTATACATAAATTTCCAAGTGTATAATTTCCATTTAAGTGAAGATGTTGTTCTATCAGCAGATACCAGTATATTTTTTTATCTTGATCATTAAGTTGTACATTATTAATAGAAAGGAAGTAACTCCATACACTTTCAGGGCAACTATATGTTTCATCTCTAATTAGCCTATAAATATGTCATAGTTTACCTTTAGATGAAGTTCTATGTTGAATATTAAATAACAGGTAATCCAGGAACACAGGTATGGATTCTTTAATTGTAGGGGATATTAAATCAAATTTATTTAAAAGGTATTATCTATATGCTTGTATTTCTAAACAAAGATTTTTATCTAGTTCAAATACTTGAATCAGATTGTCTATAGTTTTCATCTCCTGATGATGACATCCTCTGATACCAATATATTATTTTTTTTCTCAATAAATAATAATATTTTATTGGGCTCAAATGAGGAAACAATTCCTTGTATATAGGCTATAGGATATAAAAGAAAAGCTCATTCTTTATAAATTGGATATTTATATACAAAATTTCTAAAATTATTTATAATAATTGCAATATAACTAGATGAATGTTTTGGTATAACATATGTGGTGAAGAGGTCTTTTATTAGCCATAGAAAGGGGTTGTTTAATGTATCTATTTTGTATGGTTGAGCCCTAGTAAATAAATCCAAACTTATTTCTTCCCAGTATTTTTTCCATTTAGTGGAATAAGAAGAGTACACTAGCTGAGATACTGTTTTAATTATAGACAAGACCAGCTTCTTAAGTGATATTTTAAATCTTAACATTATCAAGTTTAGTTTTTTAGTTATTCATTTAGGGGGAAGTAATGAAATAGACTGAATGTCAGAACGTATCTTTTGAAGTATTATCATTTTAATTATTGATAGTCTTTCTTCCATTGTAAAATAAATTTTATTCCAATTTGTTGTAAGGGACTGAATATGTTCAAGGTTATTATTGTAGTTGAGTTGTAATATATTTTTAATATCTTTGGCGAATATAATTCCTAAATATGTTATTTGATCAGAATTAGTTATATATTTATGATATTTTTTCTAGTTTGTTGTTATTCGAGTAAATGGGAAGTATTTTTGTTTCATCATCATTGAAAACCAGACCAGACATTTTTGGAAAATCATCTATAGAGTTAAATAAAGAGGTAATAGATGAATTATTCCCTTTTAGTGTAATGATGACATCATCAGCAAAGAGCTGTATTTTAGATTATGTGTCTGGATTTATATTAAAGCCTTCTATGTCTTTATTCATTCTTATGACGTTAGCCCAAGGTTCCATTATTCAGGTAAACAACAAAGGAGAAAGTGGACAACTTTGTTTAGTTCCTTTTAAGAGTGGAATATTTTGTGAGATATATGTATCTATTTTTATATAGGCTAGAGTTTCTTTATATAGGTATGTAATTAGATTTACAAAACTATGCAAGAAATTCAAGATTTTAAGTAAAATAAGCAAGTAATCCTAATTTACAGAGTCAAAAGCAGAATTTATGGCTAAACTTATTAAGGTTAAATGTTTTTTTTTTCATTCTTGAGTAATCTATTAGGGTTAATATTCTCTTTATATTATCAAATGTATTTCTATTAGTTATAAAGCCTGTTTGATCTTTACCAATCAAATTCAGGAGAAATTTCTTCAATCTGTCAGCATAAATGTTCATAAACATTTTATACTCCACATCCAGTAAAGAGATAGGCCTGTATGAGGAACAATTGTTTGGATCTCTATTGGGGTTTAATATTGGTGAAATAAAACTGTATTTCCAAGATGGAGAACTTATAGATTCTTTTTGGGCTGTCAAAAAGACATTTTGTAATAACATAAGAACACTTTTAGCCATTATTTTATACATTTCCAGAATGATTCCCTCATTCCCTGGTACTGTATTTAATTTAAGCTTGTTGATTTGAGTTTGGATATCTGTGAATGAAATATGTTTATCTATTAAGTCTGCTTGTTGTTTATTAAGATTTTTGTTTGTATATGCACTTATAAATTATTTTATTTTTTCTTTTGATGCCATAATAACTGTATTATAAATAATTTTATGAAGGTACTCCATGAATTCTTCTAATATATCTTGTATGTTGAAAACTTTCCTTTTTTTCTTCATAGAAATTATCGCTTTTATATGATTGTGTTTATTAAGTCTCTTAGTTTTATTTTTAAGTTTGCTTATTTAGGACTCATTGAGAAGGCTAAGAATTTGTATTTTTCCAAACAAATCATAGTGTTATGATTCAATATTTCTACGTATGTATTGTTTAATTTTCCGATTTCCTCCTTCGTGTCTTTATTTGCTTGGTTGTCCTTATAATTGAGTTTAAGTTTATCTAATTTATTATGTAGCTCCAGTAAGTCTTTATTCCAAGATTTCCATTTATTACTATACCATTTGGATATTTTCCCATATAAATATCCTTTTAGGGCATTCCAAATATATATGACTGATGTGTCCAGGGAGGTATTTATTTCTATAAAATTTTGTGTCTCATTATTTATAAATTCTTTGAATTTATTTAATTTAGAAATATAAGGTGGCATTCTTCTAAACCATTGCAAATTGTATTAATAGTTAATTCAAATGTTATAGAGTTATGATCAGATAATGGATAAGAGATCATTTTAGATTTAGTTAGGTCATTAGTTAATTGATTAGAAATTAGGACTCTATCTATTTTAGAATAAGAGCCATGTCTGTTATAAAAAAGAGAATTGTAATGACTTTGGATCAGCTTGATTATTGATGTCATTTAGATGGAATGAATTCATAAAGTCTTCTAAATGTTTAGCCTGAGATGTTATCTTCCTTTTGCCTATAACACTAGTTTCACTTTCATTTAGGATGCAATTAAAATCACATGCTATTATAATATTCCCTTTGGATAAAACAACTATTTGAATTAAGTGTTGTTTAATTGTGTTAATTCCTATACCTGGTATCCAGTAAACATTAATCAAAGTGAAGATTTTTCTGTTTATTTCTACAATGACTGTACAAAACATTCCTTTATCATCTTGATATGTCTTTATTATTTTGGGAATATGTAATGTTTTGTTCTACAAAATGGTTATTCCTCTGTTTTCTTTGAATGTTCTGAGCTAGATAAAATTGTAAACATATTTGTGTTCAATTTAGATATATCATCTTTCAAAAGATGTGTTTCTTGTAGGAAAAATAGATTAGATTAATGGAAATGTAGGTATCTAAATAAACTTCCTCCTTTACAAGGGTTATTTAAACCATTAATGTTAATTGAAATACTTTTCAAAAGTACCATTTTAATTATGTAAAGAAGTTAGAGTAATGATCATTAAATCAAAGCCAGTTAGTTTTCTCTTTCTTTCTGTGTTTACCCCTATATTGTGAATTAATTTAAACCTTTCTTTCTTGTATGAGATTATTTTGAGGAAATAATATACTTTAAGAATATTTAAAGATGAAACCTTGTATATATTGAACATAGTGGATGTCTTGAAAAGATTTTTATTGCAACAGTAAATTAATTGCATAACTTTAAAAAGTAAACACACTCCCTGCCTAGAGTTATAAACTCCACACACTCCCTGCCTAGAGTTATAAACTCCCAATATGAGTAGCATCAACCACTTAAATTAGCCACTGTTTCTATAACAGCAGTAGTCCAGCACTGACCATATATGTATAGTTGGTGTTTACTTCTATACATTTTATTTCATTTTCATCTTTTTTACTTAACCTTTATACTAGTATAAGACTCATCAACTTGTATTCAAATTCTAAGAGTTAGAATATATTAAGATATGAACTAAGATCATATGATATTAGTATCTGACATGCTATGATATGTTATATATTTTTATCTCATTCAAAAGTGTAATAGATTTCCATGTAAAAGTCATCACATCTTACTTATATGTGTGATTCTAAATCAATGCATATGTTTACCAAGAATAAAATACTGAAACAGATGAGATAATAAAACAAATCTAAAATTCTAACAATAATATGTCATGAAGCTATAGTAACTTAATACATCTAATCACATATTAGTTTTAATTAACTGAACTCAATGTACTTATGTTATTAATGTTATATATAAGCATAAATATATAGCACTTCCTTGTAAGTAAATTGAAAATTAAGAATGTCACAGTTGAGAACTACATATCATATTTATGTATGTATATATCATCTTATATTTCAACACTCTACCTGCAATCATGAAAAAAACACTGTTTTAAAAGAATGTCAGTATTAATATAGCAATTTTCACATCTTGTAACATATGTTACTATGTTAATAGAGGATTACTTTTTGGAAAGAAAATAATTATATAATCAAATGAATAGCATTAACTATTTTCATCTGTTAAGCAGTTTGTTCAATATTCACTTGTTAACTATATTCATACTAATATTGTATCAATACAAGGTTAAAAATGTACAGTAAAATATTAGTTGTGTCATGTAATATAAATATAATTTATGTAATATAATGCTGTTCCCTTATAGCATCCTGTATTTAGAAACTTTTGAAACCAATAAACATTTATAGGTATAACAATATTCTTATTAATCTAGTGAGTCACATTATAATATAAACATTTCTTGTTATATCCCTGTCCCTCCTTCTTTCTTCTTTAAAAGATTTCAATGACATATGTTCAATTATAATATACTTTGCTCCCTTTACCCTTCCTCTTTTCATCAAGTAAACTATACACATTGCATTTATTACAAATATCTTACATGCTACTATAGCACAGAATAGATGATTAGAGCATGTAATATAGCAACGTTTACTTTTAATATTCAATAGTAATATTGCCCAGCATTTAACTGTACTATTATCTTAAAAGAGAATACTAAAATATTTTTTTAAATAGCTTTATTGAAAACAATATAATGAACAGATATTTTGAAAAAAATTTATTAAGTTAAATTTTTTAAAATACAATATTTAAAAAAGAAAAAAATAATACAATAGCTATAATAGCACAGCAAACTATGCACAATGATGTTCACTATATATCGAATAACAGGATCAATTAATTTTAGTTTGGCAGAAGAAAAATGAAAACATAGAATAAAAGATTAAAGAAAAAGGAAAGATTACTGCATTAATCATTTATTCAGTTCTTTAATAATTCATGTACATTTTCCCATTTGTAGTATAATTTTGTATTCCTTGTAGATTTAGATTTGATAGTTAACATTCCTAATGTAGATATTTCTAAGAGAATACCTTTAAACTCTTTAAATTAGAGAACTGACGAGGAATTCCAATTTCTTGTAATTATTTTCCTGGCAATGGATAGAATAGACCAGAGCAAAGAATATTTGTTTTTATTTATACAGTCTGAGACAGGTGCATTGAATAATACAAATGGCTTTGTAAGTATAAAATTGTCTATAAAAATTGCCTGTGAAAAAGTGTTAACTTCTTCCCAAAATGTCTTTAATAATACACAGTCATAAATATATGATTACAATCAGCATTTGTTACTGTGTTACATCTCCAGCAAACATCTTGTTTAGTTATCTTACTCATTTTCTGAGGTGTGATGAAAGATTTATGTAAAAATATCCATGTGAAGATTCTCCATTTAATTGAAGAAGTGGTTTTGCTGGCTGACTGAAGGAAATTAACTTTGTCTTTTTCTGAGGGAATAAAGCTATTGATTACTGAAAATTAATTCCAGTAGTTATCGGAATATACTTCTAAATCTTGTTTAATTGCTTTATAAATATATGATATACTAATTTAACTGGTAAAGTATTATCAGTGTATAAAATTAAATATTGAATATGTTTGGCTGTTGAATTTTTATCATTTGAGGGGATTAAAATTAGCTTATCTAGGATATATTTTCTAAACTCTTACAAATCTGACCAAAGTAGAGAGTTAGGTTATATTCATCTATAAGATCATTAATAGATTTTGCCTCAATTTTATTTAACATTCAATGGCAAAACATTGATTGTTTTTGTTTAAATAACAAAATTTTAGAATGATCTGCAGATAGAATTATACCTTGTGTATAGGCAACAGGCAAGATGAGGAACAGCCACTTTTCAAAGATTCTAAACCTAAATATATAGTTTTTAAAGGCCCTTAGAATTAAAATTATGTAAGTAGATTTAAGCATTTGAATGGAATAATTGGAAAAACTACTCTTTCAAATTACATATAAATTCATTATTTATTAACTGTGGTAGATGTTTGTTATTTTCGTTTTTGGTATTTTGGGATACATTTAACATAATTTCCTTCCATTTTGCAAAATACTCTCCATCTATAAGAAAAACAATTGTTTTAATAACTGGTAAAATTGAATAAAGTTCTAGAGTTGGTAAAGCTATACCTCCATTTTCCCAGCTATACATATGATAGGACAATGCAATTCTAGGCTTTATGGGATGTCATAAAAAGTTCTTAATCAGTATGTTAATTTTTTTAATAAAAGAGTGTGTAGGGAGAATAGAGATAAATTGTATTATGTATAAAATCTTTGGAAGCAAGATCATCTTTATGATGGAAAGTTTTTCATCCATTGTAAATAAAATCTTGTTCCACTTACTAATTAGAGTCTCTATGATAGTTATACTTTCACTATAATTTAAGTGTAAGATGTCTTTAATATTGGTTGCTATAATTATACTTAAATATGTTCTTTGTTGGGACTGAGGTATATATTTTTTATATTGGTCTTGTATATTATAACTTTTGGAACCAATTAGAAGAATCTGTGTTTTAGAATTATTAAAATTAAGACCAGAACTTTTTTGAAATATATCCATATTTTTAAACAATTCTTGTAAGGTAGGGTTAATACCACCAAGAGTGATTAATACATCATCAGCAAACATTTGTTTTTTTGATGTTTCATTACAATTTAACCTATATCATTGTATATTATTGTTATCCCTTATTAGGTTAGCCCAAGGTTTCATAATTAATGTGAATAAAAGTGGAGATAGAGAGCACCCTTGTTTGGTTCCTTTTAGAATGGGTATGTTCTGAAATATACTTGTACCTATTTTTATGTAGGCTTGACTTTTGTAATATAAATAAGTTATAAGGTTACTAAAGCTATGAGAAAAATTTAAGTCCTTCAGTAAGATAAAAAGATAGTTCCAATTAACTGAGTCGAAGGCACAGTTAATATCTAAACTTAACAAGTCAAAATATTCTTTAAGGCTTTTACTGATTCAATTAAAGTTATTTTTTATGTTAACATAAGAAGTTCTGTTAATTATAAAACCTGTTTGATCCATATCTCCCAGAGATGGTAAACTTTTTTAAAGTCTATCAGCATAAATAGAAATGAGCATTTTATAGTCTGTGTTTAATAATGAAATGGGTCTATATGAAGCACATTTTACAGGATCTTTAGCAGACTTTAGTATGGGGGAAATAAATCTGTACTTCCAAGAGGGAGGTATAATGTTGTTATTTTGAGCTATATTGAATACTGTATGTAGTAGAGTTAACGCTTTAGCAGGCAAAACCTCATAGATTTCAGAAATTATACCATTGTTACCGGGAACTTTATTTTGCTTAAGTTTGGTTATTTGATCTTTTACATCTTAAAAATATATTTGTGTATCTTTTAATTTTATTTGTGCCTCAGATAGTCTGTTCTTTATATTATTACGTATAAAAGATTGAATATATTTTGTACTATTAATGCTATCATTGGGTTGGTTTAATTTAAAACAAAAGTTCTCTAAATTCAATATATTTGGTAAATCAGATACCATTTTTTGTTGAAGAATAGATTTCTTTAATATGGTGAAGTTTATTTAATATTTTAGTTTTGTTACCTAGTATATTCATGGATCTAGGATTTATTGAAAAAGTTATAAATTTATATTTTTCAAGATTTATCACAACTTTATGGTTTAAAATTTCCATGTATTTATTGTTTAAGGTATTTATTTCATTCATTCTGTCTTTCTTATCTGGATTCTTTGAAGCATCAAGCCTTAAAGTATCTAACTTTGTATATCTTGAAGGTCTTTATCTCACAAAATTATTTTCTTTTTATACCAATCAATAATTTTACAATATAGGTAAGCTTTTAGAGCATCCCAAATGTATACTTCAGAAGTTCCCTGTGTACTACTAAGGTCAATAAAATTTTGTACTTCTGTAGTGAAAAAATCAATAAAATCTTTGAGTTTAATTATGTAGGCTGGTATCCTTTTAATCTGAACATTAAATGTAGAGTTTAGTATAAAATCAAATGTTATGGAATTATGATCCGAAAGGGGACACAAAATCACTGTTGGGTTTGATAAGAAATCAGTTAAGTTATTGGAAATGAATACCCTACCTATTCTTGAATATGAATTATATCTATGTGAGTAGAATGTATAGAACAGTGACTTAGCATCAGTAAAGTTATTAATATCTTTCATCATGTATGAATCTGAAAATTCATTCAATAATTTAGCTATAGTTGGAATTTTCCTTTTACTACTGGTACTAGAGTCTTTTATGTCAGAAATACAGTTAAAATCTCCAGCAAGAATAATACTACCCTTAGAAAACTGAACTATATGTTCTATATATTGTTTCACAGTTGTAGGTCCAATGCCAGAAATCTAATACATATTTATTAATGTCAACATTTTCTTATTAAATTCTATAATAACTGAAAATAACATCCCCTTGTTATCTTTGTAGGTGTCAAATATTTTAGGCATAGGCAATGTATTTTTCCATAGTATAGCCACCTCCACCCCCTTTTTTGTGTATGTTCTGAACTAATCAAAAGTTTGTAAGATTTGGATTCCAATTTTGTGACATCTTCAGTTAGTAAATGAGTTTCTTGGAGAAATATTAATTGAGAATTATACAATTTAAGATATTTGTTCAAAGATCTTCTCTTATTATGATTATTTAATCCATTGATGTTTAATGATATACACTTTAATGATGTCATGAAACATTAATGTTTTGAAAATCTGTTGTTGAATAACACTCCTTTTTTCCCCATATTTTATAAGTGAATAGAAATTGACTATTAGGAAAACAATTATAATTTACACATAAAATGTGAAAAACTTTTATCCAGTGAAATATGTTTAAATCAAATTCAGTTTTGTAAGATTTGGTGAACATCATAATAACTATTAACAGAAACGTATAACATTTACTTATAACATAGACTCTTTCAAAAAAACACACTGAAAACTTCTAATTTGAGTGACACCTGTCACCCAAATTAACCATCAAGCTAGCAACAAAATTCATCTCTTCCCTGTCTAACTATATATGTTGTTGCATAATTTAACACACATCCATTAGAATTGTATATACCAGTTCAAGAAACAAATTAAAGTTAATCAAATGTAACTGTTTCTTTTTAACTTTTGTCAAATGAATTCAACATATCATAAATACCAGTCATGTATTATATAATAGTGCAAAAGTCATAACTAATTTATATGTAATGGACTGCTATAATAATCAATAAGTAGACTAATCCCCTGTCTTTTTATGTATTGGGCCAATATCTGACAACACTAATTCCCCATCTCCATGTATCTGAGAAAAATAAAAAGTATAGAAAATATTACATTTTTGTTTCCCAATATAGTATGAGATTCCAATAAAAGTGCTCAGTATTATCTAAGAAGGAATGTAATCCCTTTCTTACCTTTAAGACCTTTAGTAATCTGCAAGAACTTCTAGATTTGTCAGAATATATCAAAATACAAGTTTATATGGTAAACATCTGCATCTGAGACTATACTGTAGGTAGCAAGCTATATTCATATAGAATATATTATGTTTCATTCATTATTTATTTATTTTCTATCTGTACTAGAATTATTCTTTTTCTGATTTTTGTGTCTTGTAAAAGAATATTAACTACTGCTTAGGTGTTATGAAAAGTTTTATATATATATATATATATATATATATATATATATATATATATATATATATATATTCATTTCCTTACTTTTTCCTTTTTTCTTTCATAAATACTTTAATGGTGTTAATATATATGCCTTATGGTTGTACTAATCAAAAGAGGCTTAAATGAAATAACATAGAATTATAAATAAAAGTGTAGCATAGGGGTATAAATATATCAGAAATGCTGTGCTTATACACCCTCATAAATGCTTTTAATATAACAATTATATTATACAGGTTACTTAGCTGCAGTTCATTCATTTAACCTGTAGATGACATCAGAGACAGTCTGTTTAAGTTACTATCCAGCTCTGCGAAGGTTCTCAGCACAAAGTTCAGACTGCAAACAGCTCCATGGAAACAACACTATTTTTCTTGCTTTCTGTTGAGGCAGTCGCAGTATGAACAGGCAGCAGAACCATTCAGCAGTTTGGATGCACGAGACCAAGGAAGGACAACTTTTGCAGCTATTTTCTTCTCTTTTTATTTTTTTATTTTTGTTAACTATAGATTATCTCATGGCAGGACCAGGAAACACAAAAGCCAACAAAACAAAAAGGCTACAGAGGGGAAAAAGCCAATACAAAATAGTGCAAAGCCAAGGAACTCTATCTCTCAAACCCAGCAAACCATTAGACCACCACAGACACACCAATCCACACCAAACCCTTCATTTCAACAACATTGCTATGTATGCTATACGCTTGTCATACCAATCAATATAAAATTTATACAACCACAATAGAATTATGAAGACAAGTGTACAAAATGTAAGGGTTTAAATGTGTCAGAAGTGCTTTGTTTATGAACATTCATAAATGCTTAAATATAGCAGACATATTATATATGTTATTTAGGTGCAGTTTTTCTGTTAAGCTGTAGATGATATTAGAAACCATCTATTCTGTTATTCAGCTTTTACGAAGCTTCTCAGCACAAGGTTCAGTCTATAAATGTTTCCATTGAAACAACACTTTTTTCTTGCTCTCCATTGTAGCAGCTGCAATGTGAGGACAAACCAAGGTTGTTTAACAGATTATATGCATGAGCTTGTGGAGGGAAAGCATTTACACTGAGAAAACTGTTGATTAGCTCGTAGGAAAACCGGGAAACATAAAATGAACAATAAGAAAGACAGAAGGGAGGAAGAAAAGCAATATAAAACATTAAAAAACCAACAATCTCCATCTCCCAAACCAAGTAAACCATTAGACCACCACGAACATATAATTTTATACAAAATCCTCCATTCCTTCACAACCAACAGCAAAGAGGAAAATAGAAAGAATAACAAAAGAAATAAATTAAAGCTTCTCCATAAATATTTACATTTTTAAAATAAATATCAAATGAATTACTTCAAAACATATCAGGTCACTGAAAGAGAGAACAGATAAACTTTTCATATGTCAACTACCACAAATAATATCACATTCCAACAGCAGAACAGGGGATGGGAAACATAATTATTAAAGCAACATTATGGCAACAATACCAGTGAAGAGTCTCTCTTTACAGAGAGGCAGGGAAATAAAACAGCAAACAGTTAAAAACAAATGAAATAGATTCTATTGTAACAAAGGCTCTCATTTTCTCATCTATAAGTCTCTGTATTTACTACAGTTCCCCAAAATACCATAAATTTCAGTCCCAAACATACAGAGCATTTATTATAATAGACAACAACCACAATTTAAAGATAATGAATAAATGAATAAATAAATAGCTTTTACTTGCTATAGAAATTGAACTAAACAAGCCTTAATAATAACAGACTATAAAATACCATAAAAACAACTATGTACCATAAAAAGACATTTAAACAATAACTACTCACCTGTTGAACCATTTCCACTTCCCCAACTTCTGGGTTAGTTTTAAAAAATTGGGTAAATAAAATCCATAGTAAAATAGCTTAATTAGTCACTTATTTTTGAGCTTCTATTTATTGTCAGAAACCTTCCAGAAACCGTTATCAGCATTTCTTGTAAGGCTGGCATTTGCCCACTCCATATCCTCTATTTTATCAAGCAGTTTTCTTGTTTTGACAAAGGCAATGGCAGAGTCTATGTCATCAAATATTTTTGGACCATCTTGAAGAAATATTTTTAATCTGGCAGGAAATAATAGATGTGTCTTTATTTGGGCTTTTTTTTAGTTCTTTTAACATTGGTAAAAAAGCTTTCTTTTGGCAATTACAGAGGATGAGTAATCTTTATATTTGATAGGAGATTTAGCCCAAGTAGTCTTTAACACTATCCCCTTGTCACGAGAAGATAAAAACTTCACTATAACAGATTTAGTAGAATTGGATTTACCTTTTTTTGCAATAGCCAAGGACCTGTGTGCTTATTCTATCCCATATGAGAGAGCTTCAGGAAGCTGTAGTACATCTGGGAGCCAAGATGTTAAGAATTTTTCCATATTACCTTCTTCAACATTATCAGGCAAACTAAAAAGTCTAATATTATTTCTTCTTGATCTATTCTCTAGATCATCAATTTTTGTTTGTAAAACAGTATTTTGTTTTAAGAGAAAGTCTATATTGTGCTCACCTTCTTGAATTCTAGTGTCCATATCATTGAGTGAAGTCTCTATACCAGTAATCTGTCTCTTTTGCTGCTTAAGGTCTTAGTGTAATATTTCCATTTGCTGGGAACATTTTTCTTTGAAATTATCCAGTTTCACATCCATTCTATCAATCTTTGCCGTCAGTTCCTGAATGCTAGTTAATAGTGACTGAAGTTCTTTCTTAATTGTTGCTTCTTGAAGTGTAGATTTGGAATAGCTCATCCTGTAGTCTGTAGCCGAAATATTTTCTCTAGTACTTTTTGACAGAAAAAGAAATTGCCAACATTTTTATATACTATCCTAAAGAATGATTAATAGAATTCAAATATATAAAAAAAAAAACAAAAAAAAAAAACAAAATTAGGATATACTCAGAAAATCCTGTCATAAATATTCTGTAATGACAGAGCAGAGAGAAAGTGCTGTTACTCAGTGCTCATCTTGGCCACACCCTCTAAAACACATCTGATGGGAAAATAAGAATATTTCTTAGTGTTTTTTTTAAAGTTCTGACTTACGTTTTCCTTTAGAATTCCATTTTTCTCATTGACAGTTTGTTTTACTTGTCCTGTTCGTTGCAACATTCCCACATCACAGTTAAATGTCGTGCAAGTTCAAAGTTCAAGAAGCTGAACAACACAGTTCTCAGACATCTACAAAGTGAACTAAAGTGTTCATCAGCTCATGGACTTGCTTCTCGTGACCAGGAAGGCTCAATATTGTCTTTAAAGAAGTTCTAGTAGGAAAGTTAGTTAGCGAACCTCTTATACACCATTTTCCCTTTTTTAAGACTTTCTCTGCCGTTTATTGTGTTAGCCAAGTACAGACTTCATGAAAATACTTTCTCAACAATGTCTGTTTATTCACATTAACAGCCCACTAAGCACTACCATCAACATTAAAATATCCACAGTATATTGTACAGCAACCCACATGTTTAGCATAACAATAACACATAACTTTCCTAAAGCATTAATACCAATTGGCTGTTACCGTTAAAGTGCTATGCAGAATAAAGAAAAATCTGAACAGCCACCAGGGTCAATTAACTATGGTCCTAACTTACTCTATGGACTTCCAAGCTCTCAAGAACATATTATGGGACAATTGGTGCATCATCAGCAACAACCCTACAATTGGCCCACTATTCTTGGATTCCCTAGACTTCTACATCAGGAGAAACAGAAAGCTGAGGCACTTCTTTGAGCAAGCCAGCAAAGACCCAGACCCTCTCCCTTGAACCAGACAAGGGACATACCCCTGCAAGAGACAAGGATGCGGATATTGCAGCTACTTAGCAGTTAAGATAATTTGGACTGCTCCAATATGAAAAAGAGATATTTTAGCAAACATACCAATGACTGCAACACAGAATGCCTAATCTACAGGGAAGAATGTCTTGCCTGCCTGCTGTCTATATCAGAAAGACTATAAATAAATTAAAGAGCCATATCGTGCAACATCTCCACAACATAAAATATTCTAACCCAAACAATGCTCTTGCTAAACATGCCAAGGATAAATTAAACCACAACAGATTTCAGTTTCACATCATGGACACATTGGAAAAAAGCACCCTCCAAAGACCCACCAATCTTATTCTGGAAAAACAAGAATTGGAATGGCAAATCAGACTTAGCACCAATAGAGATCTGGGTCTCAACACTCACATCTCTTTCAAATGCCTCCTGAACCTAGAGAAACTGAATCACCACACTTATTATTAGACAGATGTATACTAACAGAAGCAATGTTCATTATACTGCCTTAATTTCTACGGTTCAGTAGGACTCCCTTTATTTAAAGATGTTCCATTGTAGACTTTATTGATTTTCTTGTTATTAATATGAGTTTTACTGCCATATATTTAACACAGCTAATTATATCATCATTAGATTGTATTTCTAGTTTCAAATAATTGTATGATACTGAAACTCTATTTTTTTAAACACACAAAGACGTGACTAATATGTTTGCTTCCACGGTTACTGCTCAGTCAACAATATAAGACCGAGGCACTGCAGGTAGGATAGAAAAAAAACATAATGTGTTTGATTTGGTATGTCTGAAGAAGCTTTTAGGCGAAAGCGCAGTCTGTGTTAACAATGAACCCTGAACTTCAATTTAATTCTTGATGATGCAAGTCTAGTTTTAGCAAAAGTTTTTTTTAAATAATACTTTTTTTAAAATAATACTGTTGTCAAAAAATGTTAAATGATTTTTGAACTTTTAAATGGTTTTAAATGGTTCTCCAAAGATTTATGCCTTGGTTTTACATTTTATAATTTACAATTTTGAATTTTTCTCTGTAATGATTATCCCAGCTCACAGTTTCACCAAGCACGTTCACAGTGTGTCTTCGATCTTCTAATCAATTGGAGGGTTGGAGGCTACAAGAAAGTAGAAGACGACACACTAACAAGAAGCTGGAGTTGAACTTACTGCTTTATGGGGGTGCTGCAATGTGGGATCTGCTAGGTTCTTTGTTTAATTTCTCAATGTATTTATTTATGTATTATTTTTTATACTTTTATGTTAATTTTTTTCGTAGGATTTTATTTTGATTCGTTATGTGTCACTTTACTTTACTTTGATTCATTGTGATTTGCTTTGATTCATCTCATAATTTTGTCTTGTTATGCTTATTTATTGCACCATGGACCCTGAAGTTATTTTGTTATTTTTTTCCCTCATTTAATGACATTTACAACCACATGGCACAGACTTGCTCCTATTCCAAAATCCCCAATAACATTGAACTCTTAACTTTTAGGTTTTGTTTTGTTACAGTGGGGCATTCAGTTCAGGACACACGGGACCAACACATATAGCTCTTGTTGTCTTATCTTTAATTAGTTATCCATTTTTATGTTCAATATATGGTATTATTATTTTTTGGCTATTTCTGAAGCATGTGTGGCCAGGAATCCATGTTTTGGATTTACCCCGCTGCAAACTCCGTCAGTAACCCTGGCCCATTCCCTGTCGTCTTTGTCTTTTGACCAGCCCACTCCACCTATTTGTCCGCAATTTTTGATTACCCCTATCGGTACATCTCCTTCCATTTTTGCCCCACCCCATAGCCATTTGTCACCTACACAGCCCACTCCCAGCTACACCAATCACTTTCTGCCCACTCACCCTCCATTTATTGGCCTGATTTACTCCTTTCAGCAAGTCTCTTTGCTCTTAACTCCA
>NC_056735.1:1258110036-1258147536 GCF_019279795.1 Protopterus annectens | reverse complement strand
ATCCCCAGCCTATAGAATAAGTTCCCACTACAGGCCATACAAAGTACAATTTTTGCTTCAGTGATCTAACTATAGTAAGCAGTACCATATTAATGATCACTGTTTCTCAGTGCTGGAGTTATCTTACACTGAGAATAAAAAAGTGAGGCATGCAGGAGTTGGACCCTTTCTTTAGTTTTCTTGGGCTAACAATAAATGTAATACACTTATGTTTGCATCACATGTGAACTTGAATATGTAGTACTAGGCAATCAGAGATTTTCTTTGTTTAGAGGTGTTGGGTTTTGTGGTATTATAATGAAACCTATTCAGCCAGTTTATACTTCTGAAGTTAATTCTCTTTCTCAAGTTTCATTGTATTATTGTGGTCTCTACCAGAACCAAGTGTCAAGAGAAATTCAAAGAACAAACCACCCTGGTGCCCACCACCATTAAATAAACTGTATAACAAATTAAAGAAACTCTATAAATTATTTAGTATATTCAAAAGCCTTACAAAATTATGAAAAATGCTTTCAAGTCCATAAACTTTTTTTTACGCCAAAAACAATTATAAATCTTCTTTAGCCATGTTAGAAAACTAAGAAACAGAACTGTGTATTGCTCTGAACTTATTCATAAAGACACCTTATATTCTGTCAGAACAGATGTTGCCATTTTCCTTACAAAGAAATTCGGTGCCAATTTTATTTCCAAAAACTTGTATCCAATGCCCTGAAATATCGGAATCCTTTAATCTCCCAAATATTTCTGAAGATCATTTACTTAAATTGCTAACCAAAACCAACACTGGGCCTACCAATATACCTGGGTGCTTAATTAATTAAGTTTAGCAGGTAGTTTTGTCAGTGATGAGTGGTGCATCTTCACCAGCAAATAAATAATACATGGTGGAGGGCTATGTGTATAACCCAGTCTCCTCCAATAAACCTACCCTGCATGTTAAGCAGTGTGATTCACTATCTTCCTTTAAACATAACCTGGATGACTGTACACATAGACAGAAATTTACTCCTGGATTGACTGGTATGGCTGTCCTCAAGAAAGAATGTATGGCATAAATGAGGTTACTGGAAAGGCATGAATGCTCAGGAGACTTATTGAACTTGGAATATCTATTAAATCTTGATAATCTATGAAAAACCTATTCAACCCTCATGTGTTAGAAATGAACTATTTCAAACTTGATCTAGCATGTATTCTGAAAAGTGAAAGTATTAGTGAAAGAACATTTAGCATGTTTGGTTAATGTTACTACTCTTACCAAGCTCAAACTTGGTATACCCCTATCCCATTCCACCTGGCCCTGTCTGTTTGGTTGCTTATTATCATTCCTCACCTTGCTTTGAAGTCAATAGCAACAGCCACCATTAGTTACATATAATATTTTATCAAAGGCTTAAATTAGCTGTATATGTGATGGATCTCTTCTGAAGTCCTGCTAAGCTGGTAGTGTTAGATTGTTTGTGTTGAGGAATTTCGTGAATTGGCTATGGCTAAGATACAAGAATTTTTGACAGTGGGCAGAAGGTGCTGATATTTCTATAGTTCTCAAGTTTATGGGTGAGTCTTGACCTTTGAAAAGTGGGATTACATTTCTTTGATTCCAAGCTTTTGGAAATCAACCTTCTAGCAGACTTCTGTTCAGTATGATTGTTGAAGCCTATGTAATGTAAGACGCAAACTGTTCAAGGTATACTGGTGGTAGACTATCAATAAATGGAGAGACTATCAATAAATGTTTCCTTCCTTTTTTGACTATCTGGAGATTAAAGGATTCTTTGATACTTTCTGTGATATCTGGTGAGATTTTTAGAATGATTTGAAAGATAAACCCCCGGATTCATGAAGCTCGGCGCAAGGCCGGTGTAAGGCTTGCGCCGGCCGTGCGGCGTATATATGGAGTAGTAGCGCCATATGCATATTAATGAAGGCATGCAGCCACCACAGCCACGTGCATAGGAAACGTGCGCGAGTGCATGGGGTGTACCGAAATTGCGGAGGGAGGCGTGTCAATGTCAGCTGTCGATGAGCAACCTAAACTGCTGAATAGTATAGTCCGCCTGCAGTAAAACTCGCACCTATCAGTGTCCGTGGAGACTGAAATGTATACAAAGCATGCAAGATAGTCCCTGCGAACAGAAAATGAAGAAGCAAACACAAATGCACGATAGGGAATAACAGGTCCCCACCCTTGAACAAATGACAGAAAAACCACGTGCCCGTGGTCCAACGTAGTGTTTATAGCTATACCATGTGGAAGTGAAACATATCATATGCTAGGGCGCCACCAGGAGGTACATCCAGCCCAATGGAGAGGGTCCCCAGCTGACCCATAATGTGAGGGAGGGTACATAGCTGTGCAGATGTGTCCATAACAAAATACACAAGGAGAAATGTAGATATATGTAGTGACTGTCATGTCCGAATCATATCCCACAAGGGATGTAATAGTCACATACAAAAGGTATGTCTGTATCCCACATAACAAATGTGATAGGGAATAGAATACACATGTAAACGAATCAGGAGCATAGAAACAGCTACAACAATAAGGACACATGTAGGCCGAAAGGAACAGTATGACCCGTACCATCGACTAAGAATACCACCTGTCCCACTTTGCGAGCGACAGTACCGCTGCGGCCAGATGTGTCCTGACACAAGCATGTAAACATGGCAAATGTGCAGAGATTATAGGACATAATTATCCCTCAGACGTCATGTAATAGTGGCATTAAACAGTTGTTCTCCACACGTATATTACATAAATGTCATAAGAAAAAGAATAAGCCACTGAAATGCTACAAGACTAAAGCTTAGATATAGGCAAGAGTTGTAAGTTCTATCTGCCGAACTGACCGTGGGTATGTGTCGGCATGGAAAATGTGTTGTGTCCACTGCAAATGTTACATTGTGGCCAATTGAAAAGGTGGAAACAGTACCGTAGACTGTGGGGAGGCATTGTCCACAACAGTCGGATATGTGGAAGGAATAGCATGGACATTGGAAAAGGTGCCATCCCCACAATGAGTACAACAGGTCTGCAAATCCTGGGAGTCATCGGTAGAAGCCAAACTAGTATGTGACACAGCTGAACAGGTAGTACCCGGGTATACCAACTAAGTAACGAAAGTGAAGTATGGGCGTGTACCTATGTGTGTGAGGTACAGCACATGGGAAGCAAACATGGCAGGGTAGTCCACACAACCATAAAGGTACCCGACACCTGTAGGGCAGTCAATGTGCTACTCTGGCCGCGTCATGGCCCAACAACAAAAGTAGTGAGCTATCGGATGTGAGTAATTTGCATGTGAGGGGTGGATGGGTAATGGTAAAATCCGCAAAGGCGATACTGTGTCGTATGCAGAAAAGGTGAACCAGAGGTATAGGAGGGGGCAGCGGGTGAAGTGGACATAAACACAAACACATGGAGAAACAGCTGCAAGACAAGCAGACAGGCCATAGTGTAGGACACAATCCCACAAACATATGTATCATGTAAATGTGCGATCAAAATGTATAGATATGTCACCGTCACATACCCACAGGTTGGTCCTGATGGAACTGGCCATAACAAATGCAACACACTTGGCTGCATAATGGGCTACCCAGCATACCATCCACATCACACAACCCAGCCCCATAACAGAACGTCCACCAAATCCACCTGTACGTGGCCCACTGGTCCGTTGCAGACACAGCTACACATACCGACCCCTACGCATATGTAGTAGGTATTGTCACCCTAGGCAGTGTCAGGATAGCAAACCATGTATTCCCTGCATGTTAAACCCCCTGCACATTTTCATAAAGCCAAAATACATTTCGATATCGTTTCTGTGTGGAATGGTCCAATTTCTGGAATATCCCTTACGGGATAAGTAACCTGTGTAAATAGTAGAATGGGTATGACAACAAGATGTCCAATCCTGTACATATCTGGACACAAGTCAGAATGTGAAGTACAGGTCCAAGACACTGTCCAGACCTGAGTGGTCATGCATAACCCAGTACCCAGGATAGAACACCTTCCCGTGACGCACGTGTCCCCACACAAATATGCGGGAGAATATATCGCAAACTCGCATAGTGGCAAACGGCAGAAGGGTGAGGAAGACACCCAACATTAACAGGAGAACCCTGAGGAAGTGCGAAGGATACCTAGTGTGTGCCGGCATGACCAACCATACCTGATAACCCGTGTGAGTTAGATATCTGGACAGAGCCGTGACTACAAGTGAGACTAAGGTACAACAGCAGGTACAATATGCAAAGATAGCTGTTAGAAGTTATTCATGTATGTTCAGTCTGAGTACCCGGGAAGTCCACTGGGCGAAGTGAAATATGCGGGAGAATATATCGCACACTCGCATAGTGGCAAACGGCAGAAGGGTGAGGAAGACACCCAACATTAACAGGAGAACCCTGAGGAAGTGCGAGGGATACCTAGTGTGTGCCGGCATGACCAACCATACCTGATAACCCGTGTGAGTTAGATATCTGGACAGAGCCGTGACTACAAGTGAGACTAAGGTACAACAGCAGGTACAATATGCAAAGATAGCTGTTAGAAGTTATTCATGTATGTTCAGTCTGAGTACCCGGGAAGTCCACTGGGCGAAGAAGTGCCCAGTAACAGCGGAGGCCCGAGTAGAAAAGCTCCACAAGCAATACAAGGAAATAAAGGCTACATAATGTTAAAGGTAAAATACAAGAGTAAAAGGCATACAGTCAGGAAATACACATGCATAACATGTGCATAATAAGACAGTGCAAATCCAGAGTTTGTAGTGGTAATACAGAAATGTACAACAATGACATACTGGGAGTCAAGTGAGTGTCAGCTAAGTCTGGTTAAGCTGGAGGGTAGAGAGGAGCAGGAGTATGGAGAGCTCAGAGGAGTGAGATCCGTAGAATGTATAACAGGTGCAAGCAGGAATATATCCATGTGGATGGATAAACATAGATATATCATAGAATGACAGTTTGCACAATGGCATTAATGTCCGGAGTATGAAGTCTGAAACTCAACTGTCTGCTAGCACATCCCAACATCTGTCCCTAATTCCGAGCTACTGCTGTGCCAGAACACAACAGCATATCACAGAGGTTCATACCATATCACTCAACTGTCCAGATATTTGCAGAATGACCAGAGTGTTGACTCATAGTGTTGTGTTCCTCCGACAACCTGCGTCTGTCCGGTAAATAGGTGTGGATTGACGTCACGAAATAATGAGCATTAAGTATAGCACTCCACATCCCGCAGAAGAGTCATGACAATGCAAAACCTAGTATTCTATCAACGTTATAAGCTTGTAAGGAAACTAGTTAAAATGTGTCCCTCTTACTCTCCCCATCATGTAGGGTTTGCGCAGATTTGTTGCTCAAAGAGGTCGAGAGGTATGGTCCGTACATATGTACAGTAACAAGCCATGACATTTGTGTAATGTACAACTGCATACCTGTAGTCACAACATGTCCAATAAAATAATCCCCGTATGAATGAATACAGGTAATAGTCAAATGTGAATGGGAACCCCCCCCCTCACTGTGGAGTATGGACCGTAACAACCCCACCCATAATATGTACAGCCAACAGAATAAGCTCCTGATAGGTGCCCAAACACATGTGTCTATAAATACAGGTAAAATGTTCATAATAGGGAGATGCTCCCTGTCCACATGCTTCATCTGACATTTGAACTCGGCCAGGGAAGTTCCATTCAACAGGCAGACAAGCCCATACCCAGATCACTACATGAACACCCTGACAATCAGAAACGTGTATGTGATACGACTATATGCCCTGGTGTTCTGCATATCCTCGGAGTGATTAACAATGCAGCTGGGGTCCACAGCAGTAGGCAATACAGAATGTGTAATATGTAGTACCGCGTTTCCTACAGCAGGGGAATGGATGCCTGTGTTGTAAGTGAAGCGGTGAGGCATATGTTGATGTAGCTAAGTACTATGGGTATGCATATCAATGAGGCAGAACAGCAACAGAATACTGTTTCTGGCATCCGTCCAACGTGAATGCAGTCCCGGTTGACCTACGACCACTGCAGATATCCCTGTAAAGTGTAATGAATGCGTTCGTGCTGTACACACAGTTAAATACGTGAACCGTGTGTTTCACACCAGTCCGTAAACTGGACTACAGATAAGTAAGTGTTACGGTCAAACGTATGAAAGGCCGCGCAAGCACACATTTATTTAACAGATGTAACCCACAACATGTACATGCAAATGCAAGTGTGCCTGTGTGTGTGTGATCCGCTCACAGCATAGTAGATGAATGCTGTTACCCCCACGTTAGATATACATGGCTCAACCCTGTTAACCCCATAAAGTATGAAACCGGACAAAGGCAAGCAAACTACCGGTACAAATAGGGACAAACCCCAGATATGTGCCAGAACAAACATAGAAAGTGGATAGAATAAGGGTGTGTCAGTAGCATGGATTCTCTGAAGGGTATGCAGTCGCAACCTGAACTGCTTGCGAGTATTTCCCAACGTAAGTCTTTCATGAAATGCCACTACATTGCCAGATAGACACAAGTTTATGAAAAACACACCGAAGATAAAGAGGCAACCAGCTGTACATTCTGCGACAATCTGTACAGTGGAAAGGTATGGTATGGATATAGATATATGTGTATACACATAATCCACAGATGTAAACCAAAGCAAATTATGAAATGAGGACTGTACATGTATATATGTATACACAACAAACATATGTCCCGTAGATATGTACATAAATAGGCCACGACATAGCTAATATGGGTAGGCAAACAGACATGCATGAAAGGTGAATAAACCGCTGCCTTCCAAACCATTGGCCAGAAAGTGGCAGTCCAGCAAGTTCTACACTTTAAACATGCATATAGGTGTCCATTGCAGAACCCCAAAAATTGATCCATACGTAGTGTCAACCATCATTGACGCAAAATAAGTGACATCAGCAAATACGATATAGCTGTACATGCAACAGTAGCAGGTGCAAGGGTAATGACACATGTGTCGATAGAATGTATGACATACGAACTGATATCCGGAGAGTGGGGAGTGCATATAAGTGTCTCCACACTTTAGTACCGCTCACATTAAACATGTGTAATGGGTACTGTGGAGGTGTGTCAGGTATGGGAATCATGGGTATGCAGAAATGGGCCTAGGTGTTGTTTGGCAGAGATTTATTAGGCCCGCCCCGTGGGAGTGATGTGGGTATAGCACACGCCTATATCCTCAATAATGGGGCAAACCATCCACTGGATATTGCGTAAACCATTGTGGGAATATGTAGGGCCCTATATCAGTGTCATGTAGGCGATTATCATGGATGGACATGCGTACGGCCAAGATGGTATCCATAACTGGTAAACTGTCAGAATAAGACTAAGGCATAGTACATGAAATACAAATAGGGACTATATTAGATATACCCCAGACAAAGTCAGAACGTTGATAGAATACTGGCGTAGCCAGGAATATGAATGTTATGAGTGTTACTAATCATGACATAGAAATGTCAGTCACTATTATCTAACCGCACAGTTCGTAATGCCTTGCCAGTAATTTACCAGAAAGGCACATTACTATGACAAATGTAACAAGAGCAAAGGTCAAACATCAGGGTGTTTACCCATAATGTGTACAGGTTAGAGGTATGAAGGTAACCTTTACAAAATACATGTACAGAACTGGTGATACTAGGTGGACAGGTGAGAAGAAAGACATCAGGACAAATGACAAACATGTACAAGTCATATGCATATACTCTGACAAATGTGAATGACAACTTATGCCCTGTGAAAGTCAATGTGGAAGGTTAATAGACTCAAAAGAAATGTGTCCCTCAGGGTGTCATGCAGTGTCACCATTACAATGTTCAGTCCCCCATACTCGTACGTGAGCTCTGCCACTGACGGAAAGCGCAAATACCGGCGTACACATACGGTACATGATAGACTAATTAGTGTGGATAAGCAGCTGTTGGCCTGTGTGAGGAACACAAGCCTCTGGGTGGGTGTGTCCTGCAATATAAATTTAATGGCATGTGGCCTGTGATGCCACCATACAGTGTGTGTATTGGTGTCAGAAAGTTGATATCTTGTATCAGACACATACTCCGCAACTGTACAGATTTATGCAGAATGTGCAGAGGTCTGCCTCATATGTTTGGTGTGTTCCACGTAAAATCAGTACCATTCTGGCAAATTCCTGATAACTGAAGTCATGAAATAATGACAAACATGTGAGTTTAAGACACCAAATCCGTCAGAAAAGTCATACTAATGCAAAACCTATTATTGTGTCAACTATCTACGTTTGTAAGAGCAATATGTAAATACTGCCCCTATGTGTCCCACTATCGGTTAAGGCTTTGTCCAGATGTTTGCTCTAGGAGGTGGAGTGGTATGATCAGAAACAGATACATGTGTGAGTAAACAGCATTATCGACTGCAAGATAACGCAGAAGGTATGAAAAGCGCTGCAGTAGGATGTTCAGTACTGTCCACAGGTATGTGCTGACATGTCAAATGACATAGCAGTCTACATGAAGTACGTATAGGGCTGTCACCTTTACAAATGATTATAGTGGGACATACCCACAGCCATGCACACAGCACAAATAGACATACACACAGCAAAACTAGGCCATGATACATGAAGCCTCCGGCGTGTACGAGCAGAGTGAGAGTACAGCAAGGATAGATGTCTGCCAAGCTATACAGCAAATGCCTGTAAGGGCGCAGGTAATACCGCCTGTAACACGAACGTTGCATGGACAATGTTGGGATTTGCAACATACCCCATTGGTATGTGAAAGCTATGCAAATATGCGATACATGAAACAGTCAGCTGTCCATGCAAGAGCAGAGTTATGGGAAGAAGATATATATATATATATATATATATATATATATATATATGTATATATATATATATATATATATATATTTATATATAGATACAGACATACACACATACACACACACACACACACACACAAACACACTCGTGGCAGGGTTGTGAGCAGAACACGAACATAACCACTGTACCACACAACAGCATTACGCAGTGACAGAACGTGCAACCGTGAGTAGTAGATCACGGAAATCACACAGGCATACGTCTAGCCTGTAGACAGCGGCATCAAAGGCAAAGACACCGCACAGATGTTATGGTGAGTGAATACTGTAAAAGCAATGTACTGTTGTCATGCAGCTGGAAACACACACACACACACACACACACACACACACACACACACACACACACACACACACACACACACACACACACACACTTGGCAGGGCTGGGAATTGAACTTACACCTAACTACCTTATCACGCTACAGCATGACGCATTTACAGAACGCGCGACCGAGATTACTAAACACAGCAGACCCACAGGCATTCTTCTAGGTGTGTGTCAACATCCGCAAAGGCAAAGACGTCAGCAGGATATCTGTGGTGTGAAGCATCTAAAAGCATAACCTGAGTCCCCAGGCGGACGGGAGCATGTACGCACACACACACACGCACACACACACACACACACACTTGGCAGGGCTGGGAATCGAACTTACACCTAACTACCCTATCACACTACAGCATGACACATTTACAGAACGCGCTACAGAGATTACTAAACACAGCAGACCCACAGGCATTCTTCTAGGTGTGTGTCAACATCCGCAAAGGCAAAGACGTCAGCAGGATATATCTGTGGTGTGAAGCATCTAAAAGCGTAACCTGAGTCCCCAGGCGGATGGGAGCATGCGCACACACACACACACACACACACACACACACACACACACACACACACTTGGCAGGGCTGGGAATCGAACTTACACCTAACTACCTTATCACACTACAGCATGACGCATTTACAGAATGCACTACCGAGATTACTAAACACAGCAGACCCACAGGCATTCTTCTAGGTGCGTGTCAACATCCACAAAGGCAAAGACGTCAGCAGGATATATCTGTGGTGTGAAGCATCTAAAAGCATAACCTGAGTCCCCAGGCAGACGGAAGCATGTGCACACACACACACACACACACACACACACACACACACACACACACACACACTTGGCAGGGCATCGAACTTACACCTAACTACCCTATCACACTACAGCATGACGCATTTACAGAAAGCGCTAACGAGATTACTAAACACAGCAGACCCACAGGCATTCTTCTAAGTGCGTGTCAACATCCACAAATGCCAGGACGCCGGCAGAGATTGTATAGAGAGTGTACGATCAGACATAGTACTGTCCCATGGTAGACGTATACAACCACACGGCAGTGGTGTACTCAGGGCAACTATACATGTATGGAGCACTACAACAACAATACATAGACACAGTACGCACCACAGATAGTACACCCTTCCAGATAGTCACCCAGTGTGTACTCGGTAGGCATCCATCCTGACGTTGAAGATGGAAATCCATTGCCTGGATGACCACCATGGAAATACAGGATGTCAACGGCCATGCCAATGCACAGAGGGACATCACCGACACAAGGTGTCACTGGCCATGGCCGCACACCTGGCAATATACGTCAGTTCGGACTGTACTGTGTGTCGATCTACACAATGGCATACTGGGCATGCTCACACACTTAGCTGTTGCAAAGGGCCGTCTTGGATGCAGATGGAGTGTAAACACGGAAGGTCTCAGTTTGGACTGTACCGTGTGTCCATCTACACAACTGCGTACATGGACTGTACTGTGTGTCCATCTACACAACAGCATACTGGGCATGCTCACACACTTAGCTGTGGTAAAGGCCTGCCGTGCATGCAGATGGAGTGTATACACAGAAGGGCACAGTACAGAAGGGCACAGTAAGGTATAACTGTCCTCACGCACAGGGCGGTCACACATGCAGTGAGCTGTACACACACAGCTGCCATCACAGCTGTCACAGGTGCAGGTCACACATGTACACACTGCAGTGTACACTGTAGCTGTCAAGTCATCACCATGTCATTGGTGCAGCACTACACAGCCTTACAGTACCACAACACCATGTGACACATGACCACTGGGCTGTACAGAGGTGTACACCAGCTGTGCAGAGTACACATGTACCAACAGGGATCCAACAGGTGTTATGCATTGCAATGATACTAGTATACATGAACAGGTCAGCCCAAGACATACCACAGCCCTTACACAGCTGTGACACATGACTGTTGCTGTACACCAATGAACACACGTCTGGATATGTCATACATGTGATTGTGTGGATGTGTGCATGGACTGCACACACAACACATACATACATAGCCTTTGATGTACCTCGTGCATAAAAGTGGCCTAATCAATGCTACCCACGCAAATGGAAGGTGGGTCCATGTCTGTTGAATGCTCACACTACAGGGGGTAGCAATGCTGTCTGGGACGCATACCCTTGTACTGGTCACCTGTGACACCCGTGATATCATGCCACAGTCCATGTGTTATGTATGTCAACACACATGTCCAACAATAGCAATGCATACAAACATGGCAACAGGAGATACATGTAACATCTGTACTGTGCATGCAGCAACCATGCATGTGCAGTGGCCGATGTCCGTAACATAGTTGCACCTAACTACGACATGCAGTCACAATGCAGACCCATCATTGACACCTGTATACGGTGACATACAAACAGCACGTATGGAGGGATGTGTGTACATAAAGTGGTGAACCACCTGTGTAGATGTATGTGTGCAGGGGGTGGCTCACAGTTGTGTCACACACCATCCTATCATGCCATGTGCAAACAGTACACTATGTCGCTGTTACGTGACGGTGCTGATATAATGCATACACAGCAGTCAGGTGTTACCAAATATATGTCACATGGCACCTGTAACACCTACAACCTCCCGTGTGCATATAGCAGCACATTTGCCAGATATAGCATTGGTACACATAATGCAATCAATACCGCTGCATGTCTATCAAACGTGTCATCATATGGCAGGTGTATCATTCCCAGCACTGCCATGTGTGTCCGAATGTGTGACCAAAGATGCCACATATCGCGGGGAATATGTCCCAGTTGTTACACATCCCTGTACACTGTTGTAGAGATCTGTACATACGTCAGTGTGGGAAGCATGACGTCGGCCGGTGTGGTGCATCACACACGTCGGCTGCCCGTATACACATGTGTGGTCATCACAGTGTGTGTGTGTCTGCATGCATGTCTGGTGCTTGGTGTGAGGGTGTATGCTAATATACAGTGAGAAATGATCACTAACCCCACGTGGTGACTAACCCGTAATGGTGATGTAGTGCACTACCCTGTTGATGCCATAGGTCCCAGCCATACTGGCTACCTGTGCATGTCCCTTCTCTGTGAAACGTTGTGTGGGTGCATAGTACTGTGAGGGTGATGACCACATAGGCAAGGGTCCCCACCTGAACACTATGGGGTGTGCATTATAGTGGTGTACACCCTGTGAATGTGGCCATGTTCCCGTACTGTTACAGGGTCCTACTGCTGCACAGTGTGGCCTCCAGCTACCAAGTGAAACATCACATCATCATTGGCCAGACCGCTGTGTACAACCCCTGCACCATGTCACCATACCTGTAATGTGTCCTGCTATGTATGTCACATCTCTGTCCAGTGTAGCCTGTGGCACTGACCACATGTGTCAGGTGAAGTATATGTGCGGACATCTGTGTCATGTTGGTGTTTCCAACAGTCAGGTTGAGGGTACATGTAGCATGCTGATATTGCCAGACGTGCCTGTGAGTAATCCACAGTTACACGTGGAGGACTGCAAACACTGCTACCTGTAGGCACATGCAAGTACACCATAGGAGGGAACCAGGGTATCACAACCAACATGGTGCTACAGATGTAACCGAGACACATACCGTGAACACATCACAATGCATGCTGCACCTGCACTACATGGTATGACCTGTGCATGTTGACAGTACACAACCTATGCCACATACACATCTCTCAGTATTCACACACAACCACTGCAACATACACATCCCTCACTATGCATACACAGGTAATATTACATACACCTCTCACTATTCTGTTCACCCTGTGCATCAGAATATTTGTGCATAACCCTGCACCGATGGTGTGGATGACAGGGATGCGGCACAGGCTTCATCATATGCACAGGGTGATATGTGTGCCAGGGGCATAGGCTGCACCAATGGATAACATCATGTGTGTGTGTAAGGGCTGGTGAGTTGATTGGACATGTCTGTTCAGAATGCATGTGGATGTTGTGGAGCCCTACAGTTGTGTTTGCTGTGTGCGTGTATGTGTGTACACAGTTCTGCCATTTGTGAGGCCTACACGGGGTATAATTGACAGCCCCAGATTGTACAGACCAGATTGTACAGCTCACTGTGTCCGTCCACGGCCACATGACCTGTGCCTGCCTGGGGTTGCACGGGCACTACCAGGTGGAGGTACAGAGTGGCTACTGTCTGACAACACATGTCCGCTGGAACCATGTCCCCGCTGAGAACGTCCAAGGTCAAGTCCACGTGGCCTGCTGTGTCCTGGTGTTGACAGCGCCGCACCAGCTGCACTGCTACTGCTACCTGCACGATGGGAGTGGGCATGTGAGGTGGCATGCTCACGTTGACCTACACTAGGTGGTGTTGCTGGCCTACGTCCACATGGCCTATGCCTCACTCCTACCAGATGTTCCAGCACAGACAGCTCCCGCTCGCGGATTGCCATGCCTCGGTCAGGAATTCCGACCATTTCACCCAATCGCCTATCCAAAACATCAGCAATCTGCTGTTGAGCATTTGCCAATGCCTGGATGTTGTCATTTAGGGTATGGATAGCAGCCCTCTGCAGCCTCTGCCCTTCTCTGTTCTGCCATTCAGCACGTGCCTGTGCCGCCATTACAGTCTGGAACATGCGTCTGGTGATACCAGCTGCTGCACTCTGTCCTGCAGGTGCATGTCTGCCAGAGGTCCTCCTACGAGCAGCACCGGCCACATGCCTGTGTGGCACATCTGCAGTCATTACACTGACACCATGGTGTGTAGACACACCTTCTGTAGCCACCACACATTCCTGTTCCACACTAACAGACGCTGACTGTCCTTCCTCTATGGCCACTGGTGATGCGGTATGTGTTGGCAGCAGAACTGTGTGCAGGGAAGAGGGGGACATAGCTGGGATGGTAACCATTGGCACATATTCAGCCCCTGACAACCCTGTCTGTACCTCATGCATATGTTCATCACCGCTAGTATCTGTGGGGACACTAACATCAGATGGACCGCAGGAGGGTAACGCACCTACATCACCTGTGAATGCAAAGAAATACTGTAAAGTACAATAGACACAGACACAGACACACACACACACACACACACACACACACACACACAGACACACACAGACACACACACAGACACACACACAGACACACACACAGACACACACACACACACACACACACACACACACACACACACACACACAAACACAGACACACACACACACAAACACAGACACACACAGACACACCATGCATGTGATTTGTCAGATGGCATGCGCAATGCCTGTGATACAGCAGAGGGCATGCAGCTCAGACATTAATAGTGTTAGTAAGCATACTGCCCTGGGGTGCACACTACAGCAAGCAGGTGTCATATCAGTAGCCATGCAGTTCACACAATCATGGTAGTATGCATGCATCCCCATGATACACAATGTGGCCCAGAACAGGATAACATTACACATGGCTGATGTGACCTAAACATGTACTCTGCTGACATGTGCATTAACATGCATACATGTCTGACACAATGGTGTCCTGACACATGTACAGCATCATAATGGGCTTCACATTGCAGTGTTGTGTGTATGCCCTACAGATAGAATGCATGTTTAGCAAATGTGCATGAGCATGGGAGGGTAGTGTGAGCCATCTGCATTGCTATACAGTGTGAAGTGCAGACACTGTGCCATTGCATGGCATCATGAGGCATCTATGTTGCTGTAGAATGCATAATATGTACACATTGCATAGCCATAACTGCAACACAGTCGTGATGTTCAACAGATCGTATATGGTAGACTTCAGGGACACCTCCAGTAGCTGTGCACAGGCTTTTAGGTTGTCCAGTGTACCACATCAACTGTATAATCGGTCAACTAAGGCTATAATTGGACCATGTGTGGACAATGTGCAACAGGGTGTATACACATCCCATGTACTGTGTGGCTACATATCTCTGGCCATCCCCCATGGCCATGTGTGCACATGTGTTGGCCAACTGTGTGTGATGACCATCTATCTCACATGTCTGTGTTGTCCCATATGACATACACCCATAGATGTCAGATATGTCACAATCCACAGGGCTATGCAGACAACGGGTTGTCTGTTTGGTATGTGGGGTATAGGTCATGCGAAAGTGTGACAATATTGCAGACAGAACACTACGTGTCTGGGACATGTCAGGTGGCACATCACAATGTGTGCACCCAATGCAGGGGCATATGACACAATGGTGACACCTGTGGGCTGCCCATATCACAGCTCACTGTGTGGTACTGTGTGCATACCACACATGTTGTTCCAATGCATACTACATATGCCTCCATTGTAGAACATCTCCACCGTTGTGTGCACAGCTGACCACACATGTCACAATGAAAAGTACTGTGGTTTCAAGTCGGTGTATCATTTCATTTGTATATATTGCACATGGGTGGCCTGTGTGAATGATGGGTGATGCGACCTGCATATCGTGACTGGAACAAACATCAGGTGTGCAAGTGTTAACTGGCCACATGGCAAATAGATCTACACTGTAACATGCCTGATACTGATGACAGTCTCACCTGCAACAGACTCAGGTCTGTGCGGCACACCAGAGGTACCTGTATAGGGGTGACACACCAGTATGAACATTATCCATGACTGTATGACAGCCACAGGTTGCACTGTGCATGTGAACACATTCACCTGTGTAATAGCATATAGTATGCACATGTGTGCATAAACAGTGTAGCATACTGTAGTATGCAGCATGTGTGTCCACATACCTCGCATATGTTGTTACTTTACATAATGTACAGTGACACATGCAACTACATGGGATATAATAGCCATATGTGCAGTACTGACTTACCAGGCAACTCCAGGCTCATTGGTTGGGAGACACCCACCAACATGATGGCAGCTAGTGTTTGTGGATGCTGTTACCTGGGTGACCCCAGACTGGCCAGTAGCTTCTCGGTGTGTGTGAGTGGGGGCTGGGTTGGTGGCCCACCAACTGTTCCACCTTGTTCCCTGGTGATTGCAATGGCATGCTGTTTTGCATGTTGTATCAAGTCCATGTAGTGTCTGCGCACCTGCTGGTGGGTGCGGTTATGGCCACCCACATCGTTCACCCTCCTGCATAGATCCTGCCACAGGTCATCCCGCTGCTGGGCATGCTGTGGCACATAGCTGAACAACAAGTCATAGTTGTCATGGAGCTGTGGGATGAGGACATCATCCTCCTGGCGGCTGTATGCTGGGAGGCGTGTATGGGGCATTATCTGTAAGACATAATGATGGTGACAGGTCAGTTTCAGAGATGTACAGAGATACTGCTGCATATACATTTCTATGACATCTACTACATCTGCACAGTTATCTTTGCAAAGCATCATGACACTGACACGACAGACGTGTTTGTGTCACACACATGTCACACCCATTATGCTTTGGATATCATCACCATATATGTGTGTCACCTCATTACAGTGTTCATACTCCATGTAAATGCTGTCTTGCTGTGGGCATGTCTATTTGCCTGCACTTGTGTTCTTACCTATCTGCACATGCCTGGATGTGTCCACGGTAATGCTGTTGACCTGGATGCTGTGTATATGTCACATATCAACACAGACACAGCCATAATGGACTTGAGCAGTGACAATGCACACATATGCATGGACACCTGTACATGCATGTGTTTTGCCATATACATCTACATAGCACTGTACAACTGTTCAACATCCTGCCACGGATCGCCTGTATTGCACATGTGATAGACATGGGACAATGGCTAGTCAGACAACATTCGCAGGGATGGTTATCAACCATAGCATGTGTGGGCATGGTTTCCAAGCTGTAACAGACAGCCATTATGCCACTGCAAGGTGCATCAGTGCCACATTACTGATCCAGTCAGTTGATAGTACATCTACCATGCGGCCATCACACCATGTATGACTGGGATGACATGTGCAGCTTTGATGGACAGGGTTGCATGGTATGGCAGGAGTATGTCACATATATGGCACAGGGATCAGTCCAGCCTGGGGTGATCCTAGTATTAGGATGGTGGCTGTCCATGACATATGTCTTATAGATCAGGATATGGACATGTAGCATGTCCATCATCATGGTGTAGCAAATGTCTTTCTGCAAGGTAGACAGCATGCTGCATAGTGGAGGTGAGGATTATGAAGGCTAGTATCGCACATCCATGCATAGCCATTACTCTGATCCAATATTGGTCACCACAGTGCTGTATATGCCTGTCCAGTGATCTCCGTGCTCATGGATGGCACCCTGACATGACATGGGTACCTCATATGACTACCTAAGGGGCCTGGAGACGTCAGAAAGTCGGGGGGTGCACTGCACAACACCATCCCTTACACAGTGTCCATAATGTTGACCACAGCCTAGGTAGTAGTTTATGGGTACAGGGATGTTCACCTAGCGATGACAATGCTGGTATCATCCATCAGACTGTGCACATATGACACACACCTCACCCACACAGCCCATTCTGTATGTTGTTCACAACACTGACACAGCTATACTGATAGGTCATGGCCATTCACAGCCTTACATACACAGATGCCTAACATTTGTCTGTGTGGTATGGGCTACAATGAGGGTGGGGTACAACACATTAACCCTGTTCTATTGTAGCGGGCACTGGTGTGATGTGCACATGTCACTCTTGCACCTTTTGTAGTTGTGAGTCTGTCAACAGGCCACTGGTGGAATGCTCCTGTGACATACAAAGGTATTTGTAATCAAATATCCATGCTGTCTTGTACATCTGTACTGCTAACATCTACAGTGATAATGGTTCATGGACATGCACACCATACTCAGCAGGGTTATAGTGCGGTGCCACCCAAAATGACTGTCATCACTACTTGTGGGTTGATATTATTCAACACCCTATCTGTATTGTATGGTCATGCTAGGCACTTGTTCAGAACTTGTGAGCATGTCATGAGCTACTGATTACTATAGCACCCATTCCACACCATTTCCCACAGGTACACTGGCTGTCCTACACTTCCCGGCTTGCTTATGGTACAACAGCTGTTGTACACATGTAACGCACATATCCTGTGGGACATGGTTGTATATACAGGCATGTCCAACTGTCATGTACCAGTGCTACTGCTTGTCTATATGAGGGATATGTCGTACATGTGGCAATAGAGCAATTGTCTCATGTACACATTCAATGCTCACCTCCCAACATACGACACTACAGCCTGTGGGGGATGCACTTCTGCAGCCGTGCTGGGGGCATAGCTCTCAAGTGTACCTCATTACGAGGAACGTACCTCATTTGGGGTCTTAAAAGGTGCATGTTCCTCAAGGTTCCACATTGAAAGAGTCTGTCACACATTCATTGTTGGAAATTGTTTACCTGCTAGCCATGGCTAAATAGATGGGAATCATATTAATTCATTAGAATATCTTTCTTATACGTAAAACTGGCCTATTTTAGCCATCATATGCCCTTCCTAGTTGAAGCTGTTAGTAAGCCAGTTGTAAGTCTTCCACATTTTGCCCATTTGTCACACATTATGAGGGCTAATGTTCCTCATTTTGGGGACAGGAGGTTGACAGCTATGGCTGGGGGTAATGCTGTCACCAACCCTGACTGCACCTGACAGTCATTAGGGGATGTGTAACATTCTCAACACACCCCACCCATCACATAGTCTCACATGATCTACACCACTGGCCACACCTATGAGGACAACTTGTGCAGTACGTCTCCATACTCAGTGTAGGCACCAGAGGTAGCCCCCATCATGGAATACAACATCACCAACTTATAGCCCACAGACTCATGTGTGCCCATCACATACAGCCAATAGGGAGTTATAACATTCACAACACACCAGTCATAGGTGACTCTGTAGGGAGTCACACTGCAGTTCCACACAGCAGGCTACACAAGGCGATAGTCGCTTACATCTTTCTGTTGGGTAACTGCTTCTGCAACATAACCTATGCACCCATGCCACACCTCACCAGGTACGATGTGACTGTCATTCTCCATGTTAGTGTGACTGCCCTGTGATGCCACTTCACAGACTACGTGTGCAGGGACATGCAATAGCTCACCAGTCTTATAGCCCTGAGGGTGTGGGCCAAGCCCTGGGGAGCATTTTGCATTTGTCCGGACACAATAACACTGTACAACAACCGATTGTGTCACTTCAACAGTTGCCTATGCTCCTATTGTCATTCCACAGGCATCTGGTATCTGTCCGCTTTGACTGACTTGGTCAAACACAATGCTGTGGCACAGATGACTTGCACCTGTCAGCCCTGGGAGTACAGCTCACATGTAAGGCTCTTGCTGCTTCTATACTGCCTGTCTTGCACAGTTTCCAATAACTGTCACCGGCAGAACGGGAACTGGCAAGCACGACATGGGGTCATGTGACACAATGCTTGCATCTTCCTCTGTGACGCACGCAGGCAAGGCACACCTTATAATGCACCACTCAAACATCTCTGCAGTGACTGGGACCTGCCTCTAGGCTCTGCAGAGCACTCCTGCAATGACAGGTTATAGACAGACCATACCTTTCAGGCACATACCTGGACCGGCACACCCACAGCTGAGGGGTTCCCATATCCCACTATGTTGTGCACACATCCTGGCTAGTTACTTAGCTCAATGCATCAGAGGTGCTCCATGTGCAACTAACTGCATCCAGGACCACTATACACATTGTAACAAGCTACAGAGTCAACATCATACCCCACGGTTAACATACCTTCTTTGTTGGTGTATTGGACAGTGGGCCTCAGACAGCTACTACTGATGTGTGACTGACACTACCCCACACTTAACTGGGATAGCCACTTATGTACCGACACATCCATAAGTCATAACCTCCGCTCTGCTGGATCAACCCATACACACCACCTCCAAGACCTACATTAACCTTGGCATGAACACTACCACCATGTGACTGGTGTTACACACCTGGGGTTATCCCCTCATTGGTGGATTCCGAACATATGCTAATCAACCTTGTTAGCCACATCCCGGCACCACACCCATCACAGCATACACAGTACATGAGTACTACAACACCTACTACAGACGTCTGCTGACAGCGGTTGTTAACGTCATGACACCCGTGCAGATGGACAATGCACATACAAATGCGCAGATGGACAATGCACATACAAATGCTGACACATACCCCAGTGCACTTCATTAGCATGTACACAACTGCATGGATCATGCTATTCCACACAGAGCCATGATGGTACACACCAGATAACAGACGCCACTCTGGTGGTCATGTTCCATGGACATATGATGTACAACAACAGGTGTAGGCTGTTACACAGTGGTATACATTCCCATGTGTGGGGTGGCTCACTGGTCAGCCGTGGTAGGGCCACAGGGTCTCTCATCACATACTCCAAGACTAGCTACGTAAACATGACTGTGACACATTCCGGGGTGTACCACCAGGCATTATGGTGGTATGTCAGTAGTCGATGGCAACACCCACATCTGCTGTCACATACAACAGTCACTCAAGAACATTACAGACACAGGTGGTGTTGGCAACATGCTGGAGGATGGATTCAATGCTAACATTACACCCTCATACAGGAACATTGTGGTGTCCCTGTGGTCACACCTACAAAGTACTGACCTGCACTCTATATGTCCTGGGACACTGGCCCCATGTCACCTTCCAACGTCCCAGGCTGTGATGTCCACTAACCTCTGAATGACATGTCTCCCCACTAGGCCACCATATTCAATAATAGCCTTGTTTCAGACATTGTAGCCCCTGAATGGCACACAGCAGCATTTATCACACAACACACAGGTGGCACCACAATGCACGAGTGGGACTATAGTCCTACACACCTGACTGGACTGTTCTGCATGGCTATGGGGCACATCATCAAGGACGTCATTCACAGAGACATTGCTCAGCTCCCGTCCTTTGCTGCCACCCGGGTTGGGCTTGTTAGGGCCAGAGCATGGCCCCTACACATGGTGGACTCCTTTCATACAGTTACCAGGGCAGTTGCTGATGGTACGGGAGTCCACACATCCTACATTGTCCTCTCATTGCCTTTCAGCACCATTCTCCATTCTGGTATTGACAACATACACATCCACCTGCATATCGTACCCTATGTCTCAGGATGTTATGCAATGTGGCTCATGGACAGGACACACACAGTGAGGCCAGCATACCATAGTACCTACTACATGTCAGGTACATTTGGCATACCACAGTCCTCAGTCATAGGGCCCCTCATGTTCAGTATATGCTTCCCTGCTGTACAGGCTAGCACAGGGGACTTTCCCTGCCTAGCTTTCAAATCCCTGCATACAAAGCACCATGATTGCTCCACCAGCTGATACTGACTCCATCCATATGGGTGTCGCTGTGACAGATACATGATATGACTATCATGGCATCAAGCTGCATGACACAAGGTGCATGAACATCACCTTTGCATTACACCATTCACCCACTGACTATCACATGGGTGGTAGTCCCCTACATACATATCACATTGTACATGTTTGCAGTACACACATATGTCGCACCCACTCCTGTGGTTACCGTATTGTCACTGTGGCGTGGATATCCTTCTACGTGGCCACACCTATCTGTACTGGGTGTGTAGCTGGTACATAGGCACCCATTGTACCTTTGAACTCAAGACATCTACACACATTCAAGGGTACACCACCCTATTTAGGGTGTACCTTACACAACAGCTACAGCTTTACATACCACAACATTAACACGCCATGACATTTACTGAGCTCCGACAGTTTAAGTATGCGGCTGCACTATGGACACCACATCTGTACACATTTGCATACTACATACTCAGGGGTGACCTCTGCTGATCAGACAGGGCCCATGTCCACAACATTATTAATGGATATACTCCTCATACGCGACATAAGCAAAAGCCACTGTGAGCAACATGCTCATGGATATGTGCACACACGCCACAATGAGTGGGATGTGCTTGAGGGTTACATTCCCAAACTGGACACTCACCGTGCTTTGGAACATAAGTCCTATGTACATCACGCAGGGACACTCAGTAGCACTGTTCATGTGATACCTCCCTTGGTGTTTGGGAGACACATGTAGGCCTAGGATCACTGCAGTGGCTGTACTGTGCAGAGGTGCAGGTGACACATGGCTCTGCTGTTCACAGGACACTACCCTAGAGAGGTGCCACTAGTGTGAACACTGTAGTTGTGCTTACACATGGACTTGCCAGACTGCATAGTACCCCACTATGCGCCTGTGAAGCTATTACATGTCCTTTGTGCATGGTTACTTGGTAGCCCTTCCATTTAGATTAGCTATCATGCTATTACAATGTCCCATGCCTACAAGCCATATGTATCCTGTTATTGTACATGCCAATAGACGATACCTGTGGTATGCATGACATGCCTGTTATGCTGTGTAGAATATCTGTCATATCTACCTACAATACTATACAGTACACATATTTCACATAGTATCCCATAATGCAAAGCATACTTGCACAGCGGGACCACCTTAGATATGTCATTAACGTTATATGTCCATACACATGCGTGCTGTGACAGTATATCAACATATACTCTCCCCTGCTATGGCACGTCCTTGTTGGACATACCCTACCACTGACGGCGGGTTTTATGGAATTGTTCTGTTTAACGCCCTCATGTAGCATCCTTTGTGGTGTCTGTGATGTGTACCTTGTGTCCCACTGCTGGACGCACAGTTTCTACAAGTGTTAGTATGCTCAACAAGACATCACTACATAAATACCTTTCCCCACTTTATGCATTGCGGACACGTTTAATTAATGCAAACCAGGCTATACATACAGTAAAACTAATTAATACAGATCATGCTATACATAGCCTTACATATCGGGTGTTCTACATACCTCGTTATCGTTATGGCATTTCGTTTCTATCTCTCTCACAGTGATTCAACTGGTATTCGGTATGAGCATACGGTTTGAATGTCTACCATGTCATCCTTATATACGTCGATACCTGTAACATGTGGATTCATCCCGCCAATTGGTGTTCCTGAGTGACTAATTACTTGCATATCAGCTGTGCAGCTACTCCATTCGCCAATTACATGGCAACAGTGAGGTATAATTGAATTCACCACTTGGGCGTTGCCTATTTGCCCTACCTTCAGGGAGACGGTCTGTATTGTGTTTTGTTATGTGTAATTGCAACTGATATGCATGGAGACAAGTATACTTCGGATTCATGTCCCCCCGTGGATTGTGTGTGACAGGTAGAGTATTTGGTTCAACATGTGGGTGTACCTGTCATCCCAACGTCTGACAACGGAGTATTGCAAACAAATCCTGTAACATGGCTGTTTGTTCCATTATACAACACGTGCAATTTTGCATGACGCCTTTAATTGTGTCTCTCACACGGTATGTTGAGGGTTCTGCAGTTGTAATTGACTGACTGGATGTTTGTGCTGCTATTACAGTCTGTATTTCTTTAGTTTCTAGTGTGGGGGATGTCGGTGGGTGTACGTAGCATATACAGGTTTGTGGGCCTTGCATTTCTACATAATCCGTATATATGTGTGTGGGCTCTGTCCCTAATTAGAGAGCTAACTGTTAGTAGACTTATGTTACGGGATTGTACATTGGGCCATTGTTAATTGGTTTCTATATCATCTGCAGGTGAGCTTGCTACTTGTATACCTCCGTAATTGCAGCGATATATCAAGGGATATGTGTAAGTGACAGCTATCCCTTGTATTTCTGTCCCAGATATTTGGAGTCATTGCGGTTGTGTTGGTAAAAGAGCCTGTTTGCCATGGGTTGTCACCTTTTCATATGGTCATTGTTGGACACTTGCGGGACACACAGCGGTGTTTACAGGCCAACACGTAGCCACAGTCAGTACACAGGTTAGCACATACTTTTATCCTCAATACATACCTATTGTTGTGGGACTTTGGCTACTTATCATATTGCATGTAACATTTACGTTTCTTACATACAGGCATAACTATTAAATACGACTATTACATTATACATGGGACATATTAATGTCCTACCATCTCGGACATTTGCCCTTTGTACTGTTTTATGTCAGGACACACCTGCCCAGGGTGGGGCTGTCCCTCCTACTGTGGGACAGGTAGTAACCGTATGCCTACGGCTAGCTATACCCACACCTACCGTACTGATCTGCCTCTGACTTGGCACTAACAAACACATGTTGCAGACACACACACACATTACAGTCACACGGAGACGCACACGGCACCCTCAACGCACACTTACACAGACTACGGCACTCACAAACACAGTTGAACACAGTACCTACGTGGACCGCAACACCGACAACAGTGACTAAATGTCCCTTCATATCATCATACTATTACTCGCGGCTGTACTGGTCTGGTACTGTGTTCTATCGGTCTTTCAGCCTCATGGTTACGCATGTTGGTATGTCACACATTCCATACTTGGCGGTATCCTATTTATTTGTACCCCCAATGTGTTATGAATGTTGTTGAACTATCTATTATATTTGCAGATATCGCTGAATCCATCTATATCAACATATATCACTCTATTGCCCTTTCTATCTGTATTATATATATGCATATGTGTATATATATATATATATATATATATATATATATATATATATATATATATATATGGTGGGGAACGTGACAGGCACACAGCACCACCATATGCTGTAAGGCTCATGTACTGTTCAGGTGTTGGCATTCCGTGTTCCACCAGCTGTTGTGTTTACAATGTTTGAGGGCTGCCTATGTAGGAGTCACACATTGGGCCACCTATACATTACAATTTACAGGTGGTCATGTTTGTGTGCCATCCATTTTGCTGTGTGTGCAGGTGGAGAGATGTCACTCCATAGGGGCCTACACTGTCAGAGTATGTGCTATACGTTCCCTCTTTGCCAAGGCGTAGGTATATTGGGCACGCCTCCATCTGCCTACTGTGGCTGGCACAGTGTGTTCATGGTCTGAATCCCTCTGTGCCTGTAATGGCCTTGGCAATTGCGGTGGGCTATGAGGGCCTTCACCATTTTGTCCCTGCTGCAGCTGTTTCCGCAGGATCATATTATGTAGCATGGCACATACTATGACGATGTGGGCACACATGCCTGGAGAATACTGCAAGGCTCCACCAGATGTATCCAAGCACTGGAACTGTGATTTCAGCATCCTGAACACATGCTCTATGATGATTCTGGTTTGTGCGTGTGCCTCATTATGGCATTCTTGCATGGGTGTGTGTGCATTTCTGATGGGAGTCATCATCCACGGCTCCAGTGCATAGCCAGCATCCCCCACAAGATGGCCATGTGGGATGTCCCCCCTGACAAATACCTGATACAGCTGTGAGGCATGCCAGATATGGGAGTCATGGTAGCTTCCAGGGCTGCCAGCACACACATCCATGATAATGCCCTGGGCATTGCACATGACCTGGCAGTTGATGGAGTGGAATCCCTTGCGGTTTATGTAGCGCCTACCATGCTCACCGGGTGGTGACTTGATTTGTATGTGCGTGCAGTCTATCGCACCCAGTACCTCCGGGTAGTGTGCCACACAGTGGAAGTGGCGCATATTGCTGGCCAACTCCTCCTGAGTTCGGGGGAAGTATATCTGTTCATTGGCATGTGGTAACATGGCATCCAGGAACAGGTGTAGTACCCTGGATGCTGATGCCTGAGAGATACCCATTATATCTCCAGTTGGCCTTTGAAAGGTACCTGTGGCCAGTATTCGCAGGCTTACACATACCTTCATGTCCACTGGGATGGGTTCCCCTCTGTTGTTTCTGGTTCTCAGGCGTGGCTGGCACAGCTCCACTATTTGCTGTAAGGTGTCCCTGTCCACCCTGTAACGCTCTACTATATGCAGGTCATGTAGCCCCTGGTAGGTTACCCTTGGTCTGAACACTCTCCTTCTCCTCCGAGGCCTGCGGTGGTTGTCGGCATCATCCTCCACAACACCGTCAGTCTCTACCACATGCTGATGAATCACAGCTATGGCAGCTCCCAACATGTACATTTTAAAAGTTCCCCGTGTGTTTACACCTATGGTGCAGTGTTTGGGAATACACAGGTGTGTGTTGGGTGCTTTCACACTTTATACTATTGTGCTGTGAACACCGATGATGTCATAGGGTGTGTATGTACAATCGTAGCTACAGGGAATCTTATGTGTTTTACTGCCGGAACTACTATTGTGGTGCCTTTGGTATTGAATTACATTTGCCTGCCGTGGATTACCTCTTGACCTTCCCTTTACATTTCTGCACGTTGCACCTACCATTTTCTGGCATGCATCCTGCAGCCAACTTTCATTTGTACTTTCCTGGACCTGGCGTATCTTGCGTTATGTGTGCTACTGCCGGTCTGCTGTCGGTTTGCTTTGCTCTGCTGTGTCAGGTCTCCTATCTTTGCAATCCAATACCTTCCCTCCTTTCTTTGCATTCCAATGCCTCCCTTATCCTGTTTTGCAGGTTTCTGCAAGCAGATTTGTCAGCTGCCGTTGATTGGCCATCGTGGGTTGATTGGTGTTGATTGCTCATTAGTACTCCAATTACCCTACTTCAGCATTTCCCTCTTTTCTTCCCCTGACCTTCCTGTTTGTGCTATTGTTCGCAGCTCGTGCGTCCGATTACTGGGTTTCGGGCATGTTTTCATCCCCGTACACATGCGCTTTTGGGCACCATGTGTGCTCTCAGCTAAACGATTCTATACCTTCCTCCCCACCCCTGTCCTGCAGCTTTGCTTAGCAACGGACAGGCATTTGCATTGCTCCAATGTGCTTACTGCTACGGTGGCACACCCCTCTGCTGATGTCATGTATCTCCTCTGAGCCACTCCTCAGTGTTATACCGCTGCGTCATATGGTGCAACCTTCATACAGCGGGACATTTGCGATTCAGTATTATCTGCCTCATTTGCATGGCATTGACTACTAATTCATAGTTACCACGCCGAACACTATCGCAGGCCCTCAGAAACCCTTGCACCTTGGTTGTGGTGTTCCATGCCTACCATTGTGTATTATGCTGTAAACCTGATTTCTATTACATTGCGATTTTATGACATTTTTATATTATTTCTTTATGTTACAGCTTCCGCACACATGCCCTGCGGTTGTGCTGTGCGTTACTGTGGACATGACATTAAATGTTGTTATTTACATGTTGTGCATCTTTTCTTATGCCATTGGCTGTGTATTTCACCATTGGCATATGTTAACGTTGTGATACCTGGGTCTGGACCTCTTCCATAGCTTCGATGTTCTGTTTGGGAAAATGTAAACCGTGTTTTTTGGTTTACATTTCCTTGGGCTTACGCTACGCCTGCACCACTTCATGAATCACTATATGCCTTCATTTGCATGGTGCGACACTGCGCATGGGTTGATTAGCATACCTACACCGGGGGCTGCGCAGTTCTGGCATACGCCGGTAGTGCACGTGGAATTGGATCATACCTGAATCGCTCGACGGCCATATTTGGCATTATACCGCCTACACTAAGCCTGCGCCTGGTGCAAGCTTCATGAATCCCGGGGAAAGAGCTTTGCCACCACTGAGTGGAAATACTTTGCTGTGTTCATGTCTTTTGGAAGATCAACAGGATTTTTGTTGACAATGGACTGATTTTGCATCAGTTTACTTTAGTTTTTTGTATATTATGTTGTCATGCAGTTGCTTGGCTTTCTTTATTTGGTGCTGTTATCTGTTTCTTAGCACCCAGTACTTTTGAAGCCCTTCACCATTGTGTGCATTTTGTACTCAGTTCATACTTATCACATTGTTTCATCATTTTTTGTATTGGTTTATCCACCCATGGGAAAGGCTTTCTTATTTGTTCTTGTAGCAGGAATTATGAAGAATGTATAGTTTTTCATTACCTAAGATATGTGTGCATATTTAGATATTCCTTGAGCTTCCTGCTGAAAGGTAGATAAGAATTTCATGCCACAAGAATAGTTTTAGAAAAAAAGACTTCCCACCTGTCTCAGAACTGAAGGATGATCTAAGTACGGAAGACCCATCTTCACTTACTGATTTCAGTGAATAGGCTTTTGAGGGGGCATCTCTGTCCTGGACCTCCTGTTTCTCTGCAAGTCCAATAACTTTACTATTACATTTACCATGGATCTTTATCTTTAGCAACAGATTTAAAAACATGATGGAAGGACAGGTTTATAACCCACTGCCTGCCAAACCTCCAGAATAAGCTTCCTCTGTATATTATGCAGCATGGCTTAATATCATCCTTTAAAAATAACCTAGATGACTGGATGGGTATCCACAAATTTACTCCAGGATTTACTGGTATGGACTCCTTTAGAAACAATGTGCTGTCTGAAGGAGCAAAGCAAGAATGGTCATGAGACTCAGTGACCTTTAAATATCTACAAATCTATGACAGCACAGGTGTCTACAAATGAGCTTCATACCTAAGGACAATGGTCACACTATAGTAGCTTAACGTTCAGTGTATTAAGGGTGTGTGAAGCACTTGCAGTTACAAGAATGCAGTCTGCCTTTGAAAGGATATATTGATACTCTCCTTTTAGTGTGACAGAGAGAATGTAATGGCTAGTGGTAGTTTGTAATGTAATGGTGTTATGAGGCGTATTCAGCACTGTTACTGGCAGACATTGTTCTAACCTTGCAATGAGAGTAAGGAACTCAATGGCCTTTGTGGACTCTGATGTTAGTAGGTTAATCAGTTTATATGACAACTTTAACTGATTAGATCTATGTGTTCAGTAGAAGGGAATTATGAGGTCAGTGGGGATAAAAAGAGGTGTACCCAGCCAATTGCTGATAGTGATGGATGGGCATGAAGGCAGCACTCTGCCAGCAGCCTTCTAATTTCTGGAAAGAAAATCTGGTCTGGGGGGTATAATATCAAATGTATATGGAGTGCAGCTGAGTGAAGATAGATCATTTACAAGGCTAATTTTGGACATGGCACTGCATTCTTCTATTTATCACGGGGAATTGACAACAACCATAGTTGAATGTCACTGCAGCCATGTGTGCTAAACAAAATGTACCACAGGGAAGTGCCTCTTTGTATAGGTGCTTGAACCTGATCTTCTGAGGTCTCTATGCATAAAAACTTGAAAAGGATAAATTACTGAATTAATAGCATGTAAGAGGGAGAGCTGTAAATTAAGAGAGATGAGGGCAGTTGATGTTGGGAGTAGGAATGAGCAAAGTGAATGAGTAAAGTTAAGTGAAACCATATACAGCATAAAACAATCACTTATTGTGCATGCTCTTTACTGAGCTGTGGGACCCACAAGCAATAATGATAAATTACACTGTCCCCGGGATTCATGAAGCTTGGCGCAAGGCCGGCATTAGGCTTGCACCAACTGTGCAGCGTGAAGATGGTGCAGTAGTGCCAAATGCATATTAATGAAGGCAGGCTGCCGCCACAACCACGTGCATAGGAAAGGAGTGCAAGTGCATAGGGCATGTCGAAGTGCCGCACGGAGGAGTGGAAATGTCAGCTGTCGATGTGCAACCTAAAATGCTTGCATATAACAATTTGCAAGCAATAGTAATCACATCTGTCAGTGTCCATGGATACTGAAACGTATGCAAAGCATGCAAGACAGTTCCTGCGAACACAAAATGAAGAAGCAAACACAAATGCACAGTAGGGAATAACGGGTCCCTATCCCATGAACAAATGACATTGAAAACAGTGTGCCTGTAGTCCAACGCAGTATAGATAGTTATACCAAGTGGAAGTGAAACACATCATATGTTAGCACGCCGCCAATAGGTACGTCCAGCCCAATGGTCAGGGTCACCAGCTGACCCATATTGTGAGGGAGGGTACACAGCTGGGCAGATGTGTCCATAACAAAAAACATGATAAATGTACATATCTAGTGACCATATGACCGAATTATAACCCGCAATGCATGTAATAGTCACATACAATAGGTATGTCCTTATTTCACATACCAAATGTGACAGGAAATAGAATAAGCATGTAAACGAAACAGAAGGAGCATATAAATTGCTACAACAATAAGGCAACATGTAGGCTGAAAGGAACAGTATTATCTGTACCGGTGACTGTGGGTATATGTTGTCCAGTACATTCGGATATGTGTCCGGAATATATCCCATCCTGGACATAGGAAAAGGTGGCATCCTACCAATGATTAGAATAGTCGGCCAAAATCCGCACATCAGCAGTCCAAGCCGAACTTGTCAGGATGTGTCACAGTTGAACGGGTATTACCTGGGTATACCAACCATGTCATGAAAGTTAAATATGGGCGTGTACCTATGTGCGGGAGGTATAGCATGTGGAAAGTCAAACATGGCAGGGTAGCCCACACAACCATACAGGTACCTGACATATGTAGGGTATGCAATGTGTTACCTTGACCGTGTCATGGGTCATCAACCAAAGCAGTGATGATGGAATGTCAGGAATATGTGTGTGTGGGGGATGGGTAATGGTATAATACTCCAAGGCGACACTGTGTCGTATGCAGAATAGGTGAACCGGAGGTGTATGAGGGAGCACCGCATGAAGCAGAAAGAAACAGAAAAACATGTATACACATCTGCAATACAACCAGACAGGCCATACTGTAGAACACAATCCCATAAACACATGAATATTAAAATGTGCGATACAAATGTATAGACATGTCACCGGCACATACCCACAGATTGGTCCTGATGGAACTGGCCATATCAAATGCAACACACCTGGATGCATAATGGACTACCCAGCATCCACTCCACAGCACACAACCCACTCCCATACCTGAACGTCCACCAAATCCTGCCATACTTGGCCTACTGGTTTGGTGCAGCCACATCTACACATAGTGACCACTACACATATGTAGTAGGTCGTGTCACCCTAGGCAGTTTCAGGATTGCAAACTATGTATCCCTTGCATGTAAAACCCCCAGCACATTTTCATAACACCAGAAGAATGTTCGGTATTTGTCTTGTTTTGGTCTTGTTCATTTTTTAGGATATCCCTCATGGGATAAGTAACCTGTGTAAACATTAGAATGGGTATGAAGACACGAATTCCAGTCCTGTAGATATCTGGACACAAGTTGGAATGCGCAGTAGTGGTGCACAAGACTGTCCAGCCCTAGATGGTCATGCAGAACCTACTACCCAGGATCAAACACCTGCCCATGAAGCACGTGTCCCGACCCGAATAAGCGAGAGAATATATTGCACACATTCGCATAGTGGCACATGGTATAAGCGTGATGAAGGCACTGACATAAACTGGATGCCCCCTGATCCACTGTGTGAGGGACAATTAATGTGTGTGTAGGCGTGACCTGACCAACAATGATACAACGCCAAATGTCCTGTTATTGTAGGAAATAGCTATGTACCATACTGCATGTAACAGTTGCCTAAAGTGGTCACATCAGGATAGAATAAACGTATTCGTAGAAGAATACACTTCACATTCATTCACGAATATACACGTAGAAGAAACAGGCAAACAACAAAAGTGGCAAAGGTACAAGGCTCACAGCTAGGAAACAAATGAATGTTCTAAACCTGCACTGACCGTGGCTATGTGTTGGCCCAAACAATCTGGTGTCCGCAGTAGGGTTATCATCTGTCCCGCTTTGCGAGGGACAGTCCCTCTTTGGACAGTTGTGTCCTGACAAAATACATTACAAATGGTAAATGTCCTGGGGGTGTAGGACATAAATATGTCCCATATGTTATGTAATAGTTGCGGAAAATAATTATTTCAGTATCTAAAATACCTAAATGTTACAAGAAACAGAATAAGCAACTAAACAGCTACAACAATAGGCTTTTATGTAGGCAAATAAGTAAAGTTCTATCCTTTGTACTGACCGTGGGTATGTGTTGGCTTGTAAAATCTGATGTGTGTTCCAAAAATGTCCTATCTTGGCCATTTGAAAAGGTGGCAACCCTAGTCCCCAGAATACATCCCAACCTTTACATATGACAATGTCAATGCTACCAATGGTCAGAGCATTCGCACAATAACTGGCCAGCCTCTTAACCACTCACAAAGCCAGTGACCTTTGGGGGAAATGTGTTGAATGAGAATGACTACTTACAAAAGTGAAGAGTAATAGACGCATTTAACTGCAGATAATTAGTAGTATTACGAATCTGTCAACACATTCCAAGTTAATAGTACTAATATGGTAGAAGTGTCCATGATTGTCCCTGAGTTGTCATAGCCTTGTCCCTGTCACTGTAGAAATGAGTCCCTGAATATCACAGAGGTCTGTACACATAAGTACACCAACCGTCACATCTGTTGACAGGACTATTGCATACCTGTAGTGAATTTATAACAGATGTCCAGAATAATATTCATTTTTATCTATAAATGAATGAAATAGTCAAATGGGAAGGGAAATATGTGGAAACCACCCCCCAACCTGCATTATGTAGTGAAACCACTCCCCATCCCAAATTATATAGCGCTGACCCAACAATGTGGTCAGAGGTGCCCAAACACCTGTGTCTGTAAACACAGGTAGAATTTTAAAATCTGGACTAACTCTGTCCATGTGCTATGTCTGATCTTTGAACAGTGCCAGGGCAGTTCTAGTCACCCGTCGGCTGAGCCTAAACCCGGACCAGCACATGAACACCATGACAATCAAACATGTGTATGTGTGAGGACTATAAGCATAGGAGTTCTGAATATCCTTGGAGTGAGTAGTCTTGCAGCATGGGTCCAGAGCAGTAGGAAACAGGGAATGTCCTAATTGTAGTACTGTGGTTTTCCCAGCAGGAGAATGGATGCCTGCTGTGTAAGGGAAGTGGTGAGACGTATGTTAGAGTAGCTATGAACCATGGGTATACATATAAATGAGCCAGAACATCAATAGTGTAGTGGTTACAGCATCTGCCCAACGTAAAGGCATTCCCGGCTCAAGTACAACTATAGCACATATTAATTGTGTAATGAATGCCTCTGTGCTGTAAAGCCAACATTTATACATGTAAAGGTGACCGCGTTCACATGGGTCCATTAACCGGATTCCATCAAAGTGGTACTTTCATAAGGAATAAGGCACATGTAATCCCAAAGAAGTGCCTGTAAACATACGTAACTCAGAATAAGTAGATGCAAGTGTGCATGCATGAATGGGCGTATCATTGTCGGACATTGTGCATCAGGGCTGGCAGCCCAGCAAGTAAAACCTATACATCACCCATGAGCGGAATAGAGTTCTGCTGTGACAAACCCAAACTGGGAAAAGCAGAAAGACACAACTACATGAAGACAACAATATGTTGATGTACAGTCACAGTAACACAAACACACATCCTATCAACAATAATAATATGAATATGCACAGGAACAAACACAGTAGCAGGAATAATAGGCTGCATATATGAGTAATAGGTCGAATGACACTGTATCACATCCCAGTTAGCAGCGGCACCCCAGACATGAAAAACTTGCAACATCTGCCCACTGTATAACGTGCAATATGCTGAGCACAAGTTCATCAGAGTGAAGTGTCGGTGTCATAATGACTAAGGCAATAGTATGCTGTTGAAGCAGAGATAAAACCCAATACGCATGTGTAAGTGTCCATGTCCGGGAAATGTATAGGTTAATGGACACACAGATGTATATATAGATAAAAACTTATATATACATATATCTATATTAATTTCCATACACATATATATTCATATGGATATATATATATATATATATATATATATATATATATATATATATATATATATATATATATATATATATATATATATATACACACACACACACACACACACACACACACACACACACACACACACACACACACACACACACACACACACACACAAGGATATACTACGGATATATATAGATAGATATATATACACAAACAACAGGTACTGATATATACACATACACACAAAACAAAATATATATGTCAGTGTAGATATACACGTACGTAAATAGGTTACTTCACAGCAATTAGGGGTAACATATTTACAGCCCGGGCATATGTCACTGGGAGGTCCAATAAATAAATGTTGTACCCCCCACATCACCCAGCTAGGCCGGACAGACATACAGACAGGAAATACAGATCAATATACTGCCGCTGTCCAAAACACCAGTAGGAAAGTACCAGTGGGAGAGTTCTGCAAGGTCTACACTTTAAACATGGATAACAGTGTCCCTCGCGGGACCCCAAAAATTCAGGATACGTGTGAATCTGCTGACATTAATACGAGCAGGATGTAGGTGTACATGGAACAGTAGGTTGTGCAAGTGTGATAATACATGGGTTGACAAAACGTACAACATGTGTCCCGAGACGGGGAGAGTGGGCAATGTGTAGGGGTGTGCTCATACTCCTGCTGCACTCGCAGTAAGTATTTGTCATGACTGCTGTAGAGGGGTGCCAGGTAGGTGGACCATGGGTATGCATTAATGGACTTAAGTGTGCAGGTGCTGGTTGGCAGAGATGTAGTAGGCCCGCCGAGTGAAAGTCATTAATATTCCTATGTGGGCATAGCATACGCCTACACCTCCCAAACCTGAAAGAGCACATCTACCGGATAGTCTGTAAACCATCGGGGGAATACATAGAGACCAAATCAGTGCCATGTACCTGATTAGCATGGACGTCCATAGTTATGTATCAGAATGTAACAAAGTCCAACTAAACACTTCCAGAACTAGTGATATTAGGTGAACAGGTGACAGAATACAGGTAATGACAGATGACAACATGTATGAGTCATAAACAGCATGTACCTCGACAAACGTGAATGAATACATATGCTCTGTGACTGTGAATGTGTCTGGTTAATAGAACCAATCGTCTAAATGTGTCCCACAGGGTGTTATGCATTGTCCCTGATACAGTGTTCATTCACACCCATTGGTATGTGAGTTCTGTTACTGACGGAAAGTGCATAATTTGCTGATCACCTTAGGTAGATGATAGCATAATAGAAGAGGTTCAACACCCGTACACCTGCAAGGGACACACCCGTCTGGGCAGTTGTGTCCTGCAAAATGACAGTTATGGCACATGGCCTGTGAGTTCAGGAATGGAGGCTATATAGTGTGTGTAGTGGTGTCAGACATCAATTTGTTGTATCAGTAACAGCTACATGTAATAGGAAACAGTATTATCAATTATAATGCTACATGAATTATCTTAACGTATGCAAACCGTGGAAGTCATCCGTTTACTACTGGCTGTGGGTATGTGTTGCCTTGACACATGTGATAGCTCTACATATAGGGTCTATAGGGCCGCCACCATTCTGAATGACCAAAGTGGAACCTGCTCTGTAGAAATGTCAGATGTACCAGGGCAGAACATACCTACAGCCATGCATAGTACAGAAATATACATATCTGAACAAATCAAAGCGTAGTCTAGCAGCAGTAAAGTTGCTTATGCTACTACATATGACATATCGATGTGTCAGGTATACAAGACCTGTAACAAGCAACCAGTACAGACACGTACAACATGAGAATGTCCCCTAATCAGGACAGTTGCAATGGCTAGAGTATTGTCCATAACACTCAAACGTCCCTGAATGTCAGGTATGTCCCTGAGTTTGACTGAAAGTTTAACTCTGTCCCTCTTAATCCCTCCTACAATTAGTGGCTGTTGAAGGAAAGGTGGTGAATTACACTAACTGACTAATGACAATAAGTAAGAGTTATAAACAACTGTTACCTCAGAATATGTGTATTAAGTCATATGCTCTGATTCTGTCAATGTTTCAAGTTAATAGCACTACTTTTGTAAAAGTGTCCCTGATTTTTCTTGACCTGTCCCTGATTCTGTAGAAATATGTCCCCGATTGGTGGAGAGTTCTGGTATTGTCACATGAGATATGCATGATGAGGGACTGTCCCATGCAAAGTGGGAAAGGTGTCACTCCTACAGTCTCCCGTCATGCAATCTGAAAGGTGGACAACATGCAGTAGGTATGCGGTAGCATGACTCGGCGGACAGCTGCGTTAACAAACTCAAGTCACATGTCAGTATTGCAGAGTATCAGTTCCCATGTATCAGGCAGATGGGGGCAGACCGTATGAGGAACACGCATATAATTTGATTACGTCACTGGACAGGCCACCGAGTCCGTACAGTCGAACGCCTGCCGTCACAAAATGGTTGCACATACCCGATACTGTAGTCATGTAGTCCGATGTAATACGCATCACAAGGGATCGCACACACCCAGCGTTAGTGACAAATGTAAGCGGAAATGTCGGTGAGTGAGCGACTGTAAGAAATGTGGAGTCTAAACGTGTATAAGGTGCTGTGAACAGAGGTCTGCAGTGCTTAACACTGTGCACACCCACGCACAACTGCTCCCACCTGCTGGAATGTGCCTTACCCAGTCTGTATCCAAAGGTGTCGGCCTGTCCACAAACAAAGAACTGCCCTATACACATGATGGTAGAAGTACCCTGTGTACATAGCTCATGTGAATTAACAATAGACCACGGTATATGTACAGACAATAGACCACACACACACCATACAGCGCAGACTTCCAACAGTATAGCAATGTACTGGCAGATATGTCCGGACCACTGGTGTGTGCATGCCTGGCCGTCCTGTGTTTCAGTGTGTGAGCATGCCCAGTATGACTGTTATGCATGTTGTCGACCAAGATTACCGTCATACCGTCATGCGTGTGAGCATGCCAAGTATGGTCAACTGTATTGCATGTGTCACGTGTCCAGATAGTACTGTGTTGCTGACCCCTCCATTCTACACAGACAGGTGTCATGCTGTGTCTGCAGGGTAGCTAATGGTCATGTGGCATTGACAGTTGCTACATGTCTGCATAGCGTGGGGGGACATCCAACCACAAAAACAGTCCTACACAGCACCGTCGGTGGCGCACCTGACTCTCACATGTGTAGGTTTGATGGGGGGGCACAGCCAACAGTTGTACACATCTGCCACTACTGTACTGGTAATGCCGGGTACTCCATGTCAGTGTGTGGACCTACCTAAATTGCTAGTTGGAGGGATACCAGGGTACGTCAGTTCCCAGCTTGAATTACCAGCACAGTGGTGTTGGACGTCCTAG
>NC_056735.1:1258102351-1258109536 GCF_019279795.1 Protopterus annectens | reverse complement strand
AAGACAGAACCCCCTTAAAACCTCTGGCCACACAAGAAAATGGAGGAACACAGAAACCAAATACAAAGCCCAGGGATCAGCAAAATCTGATCACTGGAACAACTAGCAAGTAAAGTTTAGGAAAAGGAGAAATATTTTTTTTGGTTTTTTTTGGTTTTTTTCAGACAGGAAAAAATGCAGTAAATGCTTTGTTTTCGACTAAATTGCTATCAAAGGCTGGTACACTTGAGTGTATTAGCCTGTTAGTTACTTTTAAGCAATACTTTAGCCCACAAGTGCAATCAACAATATAAGCTCACAAACACAGGAAAATAAGGCAATAAAACAGTAATAAAGGCACAAACAGTAGTCAAAAAGCTTAAAAGATCGAAAAATGCAAACAAAAGTTTTAAAAATACTTATGATCAAGAAAGTTGCTTTTTCTGCTCTCTGCTGGCTTAGGAACTCTGCAGGGGACCACGAGGAGCTATGCCAAGTTCTCTAATGCCAGAAAAGCCCGCCAAAGCGTGCTTTATAGCAGGGGGCTGGAAAAAACAGGAAATGACCCAAAATGGCCAATGAATTACCAGTTGCTGCTTCTAACCACTCCTCTGAGGACAAACAAGCAGCTCAGTACTCCCCACTCCCACTGGTGAGTAAAGAAACTACCTCTGGCCACACAAGAAAATGGAGGAACACAGAAACCAAATACAAAGCCCAGGGATCAGCAAAATCTGATCACTGGAACAACTAGCAAGTAAAGTTTAGGAAAAGGAGAAATATTTTTTTTGTTTTTTTTTGTTTTTTTTCAAACAGACAGGAAAAAATGCAGTAAATGCTTTGTTTTCAACTAAATTGCTATCAAAGGCTGGTACACTTGAGTGTATTAGCCTGTTAGTTACTTTTAAGCAATACTTTAGCCCACAAGTGCAATCAACAATATAAGCTCACAAACACAGGAAAATAAGGCAATAAAACAGTAATAAAGGCACAAACAGTAGTCGAAAAGCTTAAAAGATCGAAAAATGCAAACAAAAAGTTTTAAAAAATACTTATGATCAAGAAAGTTGCTTTTTCTGCTCTCTGCTGGCTTAGGAACTCTGCAGGGGACCAGGAGGAGCTATGCCAAGTTCTCTAATGCCAGAAAAGCCCGCCAAAGCGTGCTTTATAGCAGGGGGCTGGAAAAAACAGGAAATGACCCAAAATGGCCAACGAATTACCAGTTGCTGCTTCTAACCACTCCTCTGAGGACAAACAAGCAGCTCAGTACTCCCCACTCCCACTGGTGAGTAAAGAAACTACCTCTGGCCACACAAGAAAATGGAGGAACACAGAAACCAAATACAAAGCCCAGGGATCAGCAAAATCTGATCACTGGAACAACTAGCAAGTAAAGTTTAGGAAAAGGAGAAATATTTTTTTTTTTTTTTTCAAACAGACAGGAAAAAATGCAGTAAATGCTTTGTTTTCGACTAAATTGCTATCAAAGGCTGGTACAATTGAGTGTATTAGCCTGTTAGTTACTTTTAAGCAATACTTTAGCCCACAAGTGCAATCAACAATATAAGCTCACAAACACAGGAAAATAAGGCAATAAAACAGTAATAAAGGCACAAACAGTAGTCGAAAAGCTTAAAAGATCGAAAAATGCAAACAAAAAGTTTTAAAAAATACTTATGATCAAGAAAGTTGTTTTTTCTGCTCTCTGCTGGCTTAGGAACTCTGCAGGGGACCATGAGGAGCTATGCCAAGTTCTCTAATGCCAGAAAAGCCCGCCAAAGCGTGCTTTATAGCAGGGGGCTGGAAAAACAGGAACTGACCCAAAATGGCCAACGAATTACCAGATGCTGCTTCTAACCACTCCTCTGAGGCCAAACAAGCAGCTCAGTACTCCCCACTCCCACTGGTGAGTAATGAAACTACCTCTGGCCACACAAGAAAATGGAGGAACACAGAAACCAAATACAAAGCCCAGGGATCAGCAAAATCTGATCACTGGAACAACTAGCAAGTAAAGTTTAGGAAAAGGAGAAATATTGTAAACAAACTAGCTATTACACTCATACATGCTCACTCTCCGGGTGCAGTCACAAAATGGCACTGAAGCAAGCACGTGCTTGCTATTTATATGCATGTGCTGTCCTTGAAATGCTTCTTAAAGATACAGCACACATGCTCTATCCTACACCCTCCTTATTTGAGAAATAGGTCATGCAATACTGATCACATTAGTTGACATACAGTCTATACAAATAATTATTTGTCATGCAATTATATAGAACTAGATACATATATACAATCAAGTCCAGGTCGCTGTGTATTTCACAGTAGGGCTGGAAATACAAACAAATTGTGTGACTTAAAAATTAGAATGAGGTCTAGCAAATGGGACTGTTTTTGCTGAATGTTCAACCTTAGGGACATCAGGAACATCATCAGTAATGGAAGAAGAAGTTAAGACATATTCTTCAACAGTAACATTGCCTGGATTGCTGTGAGATCTAGAGTCTGTATCACAAAACCAATGTTACAATATCAATTCTGGTACAGGAAGAAGATGTCTAAGATTTCTCCTGTACTCCACACCCTCTGATTCTTCAAAGTAGAATTTCAGCTCAGTGCATATACCTGTTACATGACCAATCTGGTCGAAACCTTTCGCCATTTGTATCCTCACTGTCTTTCCTCCTTTCAATGGAAGAAGAAATCTGCTCGACTTATCATAGCTGGGCTTCTGGAAAGAATGCTTTCTGAATAATTGGGTTCTAATCGCTCTGTTGTTCTAAGCTTTAGGCCTCAACAAACTGGAACTAATAGGCAATGTTGTTCTTGTTTGCCTAGATAGAAGCCTCGGAGCAGGAGAGTCAAGTATATCATCATGGGGTATGTTTCTGAGATTAAGTAAATTCAAAAAGACATCAGTATTGTCATGCTTTGACCTTTCAAATAATTGCTTTGGACTCTGTGCTGCATGTTCACCCAGGCCATTTGACTGTGGATGTTCTGGACTACTAGTAACATGTACAAAATCCCATTCTCTTGCAAGTTTCTGAAACAACTGATTAGTAAATTGAGTACCATTGTCAGAAATAACTTTGTGTGGACGACCATGGAACTTGACTTAGCTGAAATGGCTCTTTTTGCAAATGTGGTTTAGTACTATTGCATAATGAACAAGAAGAAAGTACTTTGTCAATGTCTTTTACCAAAGAAGGACAAAATTTTAGTTCTCTCTCCCTTCTTTTGGTAGATTCAGAATCTGGGTTACTACGATGCAAAATCTTGATACAGTCATGTTGTAAGGAAGCAGGAACAACAATTTTAGGATCTTTGAAAATAATACCATCTTCCATTAGTATCTCATCTCTGTAAGGCAAATAAGTTTGCATTTCAGGTGGTACACTCAATTGTTTTGACGGCCATCCAACATTAATGTAGTGGTTCAGCTTTTGCAAAATTGGATCAGTCTTTGATCTCTCAGCTCATCAAGTCTCGTGGTAGAAAAATGACACACTTTCATAATGTCAGAGTCAAACGTCTCTGTATGAAGGTGTCCCATTGTATTTTTGGGTGATCTGGATAAGAAGGTATCAGCCAGATAAAGATGTTTGCCTTTTGCACAGACCATTTTGAAGTTATATATTTGCAATGTGAGCATCATTCTTTGTAATCTTGCTGGAGCTGAATGCATAGGCTTCTTTAAAATAGTAACTACAGGTTGGTGATCAGTTTCAGTCTGAATAGCTTGACCATTGATATAATCATGAAACATTGACCATGCAGATGCTATTGCCAAAAGTTCTTTCTCAATTTGAGCATATTACATTTCAGTTTGGGTAAGAGCTCTAGATGCATAAGCCACACCCCTGCCTTCTTGAACAATAACTGTGCCAAGACTAAATTTTGAAGCATCACAGAAAAGAGTGACTGGTTTACTGACATAGGATCTTAATGTAGGTGGGGTGGCAGTTTTCTGCATAAGGTCTTCACACACTTTCTGGTGCTGTTCCAGCCAAGACCATGTAACATTTTTGCACATCAACTCTCTCAAAGATGCTGTCATATCACTGAAGTCTGGTATAAACTTGCCTATATAGTTAACCATGCCAATAAAATGCTGTAGAGCTTGAACATTATCTGGTGCTGGCATCTCAAGAATGGTTGCTTGCTTGGATGGGTCTGGTCTCAAGCCAGTGCTGGTAAATAAATGACTTACATATGTAACTGCTGGTAGTCTGAATTTGCACTTTGGAGGATTTGGCTTTAAGTTTACTTCACATGCTCTGTCTGGAACTTTCTTAAAGTTTCTGTCATGCTCTGCTTCTCCATTGCCTCCAACCAATAAATCATCTACTATTATGGCACAAGGATAACCTGAAAAAAATTGCTCCATTACATGAACTTTCAGAATTTATTCCAAATGGCATCCTAAGCAGTCTATATCTGCCAAACAGGATACTAAAAGTAGCCAGTAATGAGGATTTGTAATCAAGCATCATTTGCCAAAATGAACTTTTTCATCCAAGACAGAAAAAACAGTGGCATTCACAATTAGGGCTATGACTTCCTCGACTGTACGCATGGGATAATGCCGTCTCTTTAACGCTTTGTTCAGATCTTTTGGGTGAATACATATTCTGATTTCATCTGAGCCTTTCTAGTGAGCTACCATGGACAACATCCATTCAGTTAGTTCTGTAGCTGGATAAATTACACCTTGTTGAACCATTTTATCCAACTGAGCTTTAACTTTACCTGCATAGCTATTGGAACATTTCTTGCTGATCTGACCACTGGACTGACCTCTGGGTCTAACCTTATAGAATACACAACTGGAAGTTTGCCCAACTTGTCATCAAAAACTTCAGCATACTCTGAGAAAATGGATTCAGAAAAATTGGAACTAGGATATGTGCTTATATGATGAACTTCTTTGGTAAAAGAAAGTAGATTCATTCTCAAACTGTCTCTGAGACCCAATAATGACTGCACAGGTCTTCAGACTACATAGAATAACAAGCCGTAACAGATCTTAGCCATATAACATGAAAGCACTACTGGGCCTTTGGTATGAATTTCTTCACCTCCATAAGCAACAAGTTTCACACAACTAGCCACATTGAGTTGTTCACCAACTCTCACTTTTTACAAATGTGTCTGCGGACATAATGTTACACCTTGAACCAGTGTCTGCTTTGAGCTCAGTGAATTTGCCATTGATCTGGACAGTACAAAACACTTTATTCTTTGCCAACAAATTCACTGCATCAACCTTTTTACCAATTACTGATGCACCATCTGCATCAAAGTAGAACTGCAGCTCTCTATATGATCAACTTGCTTTTTCGAATGACCCTTCTTTATAATTGTGCAAGGATTATTTGATTTGCAAAACTTTTGAAAATGTTTCCATTTCTTACACTTGTGGCATTGCTGACCAAATGCTAAGCATTCTCTATTTTAGACTCATGATTGGCACCACAATTGCAACAGTTAACAATAAAGCTGGATTTGGGTTTTGCTGACTCACCCTTATACTGCACTGAGCATGCTCATTTCTTAGAACTTGCTGGAAAACTATGTGGTTTCCCAGGAGAACCTGCAGGGGCTGTAGCTGCCATGTCTTAGCCCTGCTTCTGCTAGCCACATGTTGCATGTTGTCTATATTTGCTCTGGAGCCTGCTGAAGCCATGCTCTTATCACTTGCAAGCATACTTGTGTGCCTTTCTGTAACTTCATGGATTTGACAAATCTCAATAGCTTTACTCAACATTAAATCACTGTCACAAAGCTAAATCTTTCTTACAGCAGCACTATTAATACCACACACAAGCCTGTCTTTTATCAATTCATCTTTCAAGTCAACAAACTGACACATTTTAGCTTTGTTTCTCAGGTCAGTTATATAAGCTGCAAAAGTTTCTTGAATTTTCTGATCTCTTGTGTAAAACAAATGCCTCTCTAATTTAATATTTGTCTGGGGGTTACATATTTCTCTGAATTGGCACTTCAAACACTCAGGGTCTTCCCTTGATTCAGCCTGTACAACAATATGATGATTTTCACCTTCCCCCTCATATACTGCTGGTGCATACACAAATGAACGCTCTCTTTCAATGGTCACTGACCCAGCTAGATTTAGCAAAATTAATGCCCTGGTGTGTGTATCTTTGTCAGAATAAGCTGCGTGTATAAAAATATCATATTCTTGCTCAAATATTCTCCAATTCGCTACAGTATTCTGATTAAATATAAGTGGTGAGGGTTTTTGAAATCTGCCATATTAACATATACCAGTGAACGTTTTTGCAAGTATGTACAGACACACACACACAAAATCACATATGCCAGAAATTTATGCCAATATTTGCAACTTTACCCAGTAGCACAACAAACCTCTGAATAACTGAACTCTTTGAAATAAGTCTCTCAGGCACTGTGATACTCTTGAAATGACTGTACTACAAGAAATCACCTTTTATCGGTGTAAGAAACATTTCAGAATAACTACACTTTGTGAATAAACTGGCCAGAAGAATCTCAGAGTAAGAAACATTTCAAAGTAACTGCACTTTGCAAATAAACAGTACACAGCACATTGAAGCTTCCCCCAAATGGTGGTACTTTGCTTGATAATTCTTTATAGTGGAAGAAATACTCTGTAATGGTCGCACTTTGCGAATAGACACACCCAGCACAATAAACTTTTTGAAGTGACCATACTTCACAAAATAGTTGCACTCTGCACACAAATAAACCATTTGGAATACATGCACAGTAATATGCACACATTGTAAGCACTTTACACACTTTGAGATACTTCAAATAACTCTAGTTATACTCTGAATACAAGCAAAATAGTTATGCCAGAACACAGTACTTTGCCAAAAAAGATGTAGTCACCTTGCTTTATGTGCTTTTTTTATACTTAATGTGCCTGCTTTGCCCTTATTATATTTGTTTCCATCATTTAATCTCTTTTCATGCACATTGTACTTGTGTTTGTTTTACTCTAAACATGCCCGTTTTGCTTTAAACATGCTTGTTTTGCAATTCCAAGGTAATTCCAAACCCTTTATGTACATTTTTGATAATTGTTTTATCAGATATCTTAATTTTAAACATTTTGTTTAATAAATAAACCTTTTGTGCATCTTGCTTGTTTAATAATGTGGTTTGTGTCCTTGTAATGCTCCATTTTAATTT
>NC_056735.1:1257719851-1257764851 GCF_019279795.1 Protopterus annectens | reverse complement strand
TGGTAATGAAATGTGCATGTCATAGGTGAGGTGTAGGCCATATACACGTAACACACCTACGCATAATGCATGCTGTGCATGTTTGCTGTGAGACATCAATCATCTCAGTAAAGTCAGTAGCTGCCTAAATCACATGCAATGCACAGTGCAGCAGACACAACTGTGGCAACACTGTACTGCACATTGGATATGCATAGTTGCTACAGCTGTACACAACAGAACACCTTTATCATACGCAGTAAACAAAAACATGCTACATTTGGCATTACCACACACCCGCTGTAAGGTCACACTTCAGTATTCCACATGTCATGCACACACACATGATGTACCTCAGGGATAGAGGCCTATCATGGGGCTGTGCAACACTCTGCAACACATAACACAGTCATGTTAGGCAATGCTCCCTTTTGGGCACCTCACACACCCATGTACAAGGTGGCTGTGTAATTGTGAATGTAGCCACAACACTGCAGGTCAGGTACAGCATGCTAGGCGGTGGTCTTGTGGTCCTGCACACATTAGTAGCTGTAAGTGACCACAAGATGCATGTTGATGATGGCACATGGTACTACACCCCATCCAGTTACAGTGACCACAGTACTACTCATAGCAGTCATTGCTTTGCACCTCAATGTTGTGTGTGTGCAAACATATGCACCTATACACAATATGCATAGCATGTTGTGTGTGTGCTTACATATGCCAGTATACACAATATGCACAACAGTCGTCATCCAAACAAAGTGTCACATATATGTCCTGGAATGCTAGTGGGTGTATAGGTCACTTGACACACATTGGGTATGTGTGGTGTTTAATGTTGCAGTCGTGCAGCATGCCATGCCATGTCTGGCACTGACATATCTGCAATATGTCCCACACTCACCATAACCACTGTACACTGGCCATGTCGAGCATTGGGATTCCTTCACGTCAACATGCACCACACATCCCGTGTGTGTACATAGCATGCATGTGCTACATCTGTGCCCACTATTATCTGCTATGGACACAGACACTGTACTCAGACATGGATATTTATGTGTCACACAGATAACACATGCAGCCATGGCATGTATACGTGTGAGTGATGGTGCACAAGGCATTGCAGAGCTGATAATACCTGCACAGCAATGTTGTGTCCATGTACACATTGTGTTCCAGGGTGTAGCCAATCACTGAACAACTACACAGTTGCATCAAAGCCCATGTATACTGCCATTAAATAGGGGCATCTACACTTGCACTGCATGGTCTTGTGCAACACATATTCTGCATGCTGACACATGTGTGATGACTGTTTACCTTGTGATACTGACACCCACCTTCACCCACTATAGAGTATGTGTTGGATTGCTGGTGTGTGTGTTTATGTGTTGTAGTGAGGAGTGTATTAGTGTTCATGTGTTCATGTGTGCATGTGTGCATGTGTTCATGTGCAGACCGTAATGTGTGTTTCCTGTCTTCCTCTCACAGGTGCTGAGTTAGGGGTTGGCAAAAGCAGCAGGCAACCTGAAGCCACTGCCACGAATAGTGGTGATGATGAGACATGTATTTTGGCACAGGAAGGTATGACAGGGTCTGTCGTTGGTCCGCCAATTGACAGTACACAGCGTTCAACCCCATCTATGTGCACACTCATACTGTCAATACATCCCTCGCCACCAACGGCCATAGGCGAGGGACAGCATACAGTTGGCTTTGACCAGGAGAGTGTGGTACCCATGGCACTTGCATCCGCTCACAGCATATATACGGCCATAGCCGTATTCCTGGAATGGTACTGCATAGGCGGAGGTCCAGGGGTTCTCGGCAGAGCACTGCTGGTCATATTACCCCTGGCAGGTATGCCCTCACAGGTCTTACGATGTCAAGTATGTTCCGGGCTGTAATGCAGGCTCAGACACGTATGGAACGGTACACCAGGCAGGGACTTAGGGCGCAGAGGGCACATTACACCGCTATCAATGACAGCATCCATGACCTTGCTGGTGCCATCCGGACGTACACCAAGTTCATTGATAGACGTTGGGGGGAGACATTAGATGCCCTCCACAATATGTCTTCCATGAGCCAGGACTGTGCGGGACAGTTGCGACATTGACGCGGACACATGCCAGCAAGAGTAACAGCTGGCAGTGGTCGTGGACGGCCCACAGTTCACAGCCACTCCCGTAGTGGCAGTACCAGCCCCAGCAATTCTGGGGCTGGCCTGTCCATTGACCGTTCCAGTAGACCATGTGCATGTGGCTCTGGCCAGTCCCAGCAGGGACATGGGTCCAGTCATCATACCTCTGCCTCTGATGACAATACCCAGTCAGGGTTGGTACCCGATACTGTCCATAGCACCCCTGCCAGGCACAGGTACTGTGTCCATGGCCAGAGACAGTGATCTGTACAGCCTAGCAGGTACAGTCTGTGGCTGTCCCACAAACTACTGTATATGACAGCCACATGGTGGAGCTGTGTGCATGCAGACACACACACATTAACCAAACAACTAGGGCTCACACATACACACACACATTACATCAACATTGGCCCATGTTGTACTGATGTCCCTCACACACACACATACACACACACACACACACACACACACACACACACACACACACAGACATGTCGATTGGATGGGTCAATGTCAGGCTCTGCCAAACAACAAAATGCCCTGTGCATATGATGATACCTGTGTCGCCTCCTGTCATCTGCAACATTGACAGAGGAACAGGCTAACATGGTGCTGATGCACAGGGTGACACTATAGCAGTGTAGCAATATTAGCAAGTTGTCAACAAGAAAGTGTAACGACATCCTTGTAGGTATATCTGAGCAGACATTATGCATCAAAGCTCTGATTGTCAATGTAGCATTGTTTACACCACTGTTAGGTCTGAGTATGTATTGTCCACCCATGCGCCACTTGGCTGAAGTGTAATGTGTTGCCAGCATGTGTAAGTGAGTGGACAGTACGTATGTGATGTGTGCAGTACAGATTAGCAAGTGTACATCTGTGAACATGGTGGGTGCACACTGTCTGCATGTACATGCATAGTGGACACATGGGACATGTGGCATAACCTGTCGTACACATTGTTAACATCTCATAGTATCTTTCAATGGCCAGTATGCATTCTACTACAGTTATGTACTAACATGGGTAGACATGTGTGTATGACATGGGTTGACACTATGCTGTGGGTGATACCATTAATATCTGTCAATGATTTGCAGTCTGGTAGTATACACAACCTCAACAGCATGACTATAAGCAATCATTGGATGATGTCCTGACAAATGACACACAGTCGTAGGGAACTCAGTAACAGTTGGATGCTTCTGGTGCTACACTATAACACTAACCAGTGGTAATGACCGCCACCCATTCCTGTGACCACACCTGTTTGGCATATAGCCCCCTTAGGTACATGCAAACACACTAGGAATGTGCCCATCCAAATCTGGAAATGCATGCATTGGCCTACAATGCATTCCCTGGATGGGATGCATATCCTACACAAGGGTATCATACAGACAGATACCTGTTGTCTGATACATGCTGTATAGCAGTAAGCCGACTATGGCATAGTCATCCTCATGTACTATACATACTATTTCGTCAGTACCACACAGGTGGTAGCCCTCAACATGTATGTTGGGTACCAATATGTACATACAGCCTCATGTTATGTCATGTGTCCCTTGGTATCCACATATCCATTTGTATTGTGGAGTGCCAAGATGTATCACCTAAGACATTAGAGGCCTGAATGCATATCCACAAGGCAGTTGTACACCTATAAAGACTGTCCATTAATGGCAGTCGTTGCTGTGTATGAACATATCTGACATATACCCCAGGCATATACCCTCACTCACACTACTCTTAAGTAACTGTCATGGGTGTGTGTGGCACAGATGACCTTGGCCACAGAACACAACAGTGGATGGCCTTGTCACATACATACATATGTGACCTACGATCTGAGAAGCAGCGGCACAACCTGTCAGTGGAAACAAATGTATTCATGTAGTATGCAGGCTTCACACCTATGTACTGATTGAGGCGACATGTACACATATATATTTGCCACGCAGATACCTGATGTGTGCAATACACTTACTGTTGTAATCATAATATGTCATACCATAGTAAAAGCAAAACCCACACTGCATTGACCAACAGTGACACACACACAGTCAGCATTTGTAGAATTCAAACCCATATCTAACTATGTTATGATACTAGACAGCAATGCATTAATACGGCGCGCTATTTGCTTTACTGGGAGGTTTCCCTTCTCCATCTGTATTTGTAGGATGGTGACATCATCAGTCTTTCCAAAGAGGAATGTACCTCTTTTAGTGTGTTTTCCCAGTCTCCAAAAAGGGCACTCCTTTCAAAGACAATTGCATATACACACACAATCAGTGTTTTCAGGATTTAAACCCCTACCTAACTATGTTATGATACTAGAGAGCAAAGCATTAACACGGCGTGCTATTTGCTTAAGTGGGTGGTTTCCCATCTCTGGCTGTATTTGTTGGATAGTGACATAATCAGTCTTTCCAAAGAGGAATGTACCTCTTTTAGTGTGTTTTTCCAGTCTCCAAAAAGGGCATGCCTTTCAAAGACAATTGCACACATACACCCCGTGTTTGCAGGATCCAAACCCCTACATAACTATGTTATGATACTAGAGAGTGATGCATTAACATGGCATGCTATTTGCTTTACTGGGTGGTTTCCCTTCTCCGGCTGTATTTGTAGGATGGTGACATCATCAGTCTTTCCAAAGAGGAATGTACCTCTTTTAGTGTGTTTTCCCAGTCTCCAAAAAGAGCACTCTTTTCAAAGACAATTGCACACATACAACACCCCAAACACACACAGTCAGCATTTGCAGGATCCAAACCCCTACCTAACTATGTTATGATACTAGAGAGTGATGCATTAACACGGTGCACAATTTGCTTTATTGGGTGGTTTCCCTTCTCCGGCTGTATTTGTAGGATGGCGAAATCATCAGTCTTTCCAAAGAGGAATGTACCTCTTTTAGTGTGTTTTCCCAGTCTCCAAAAAGGGCACTCCTTTCAAAGACAATTGTACACATATACCCCCCACACACACAGTCAGCATTTGCAGGATCCAAACCCCTACCTAACTGTGTTATGATACTGGAGAGCGATGCATTAACACAGTGCACTATTTGCTTTACTGGGTGGTTTCTCTTCTCCAGCTGTATTTGTAGGATGGTGACATCATCAGTCTTTCCAAAGAGGAATGTACCTCTTTTAGTGTGTTTTCCCAGTCTCCAAAAAGGGTACTCCTTTCAAAGGCAATTGCACACATACTCACACCCCCCACAGTCAGCATTTGCAGGATTTAAACCTCTACCTAATTATGTTATGATACTAGAGAACAATGCATTAAAACGGCACGCTATTTGCTTTAGTGGGTGGTTGTTCTTCTCCTGCTGTATTTGTAGGATGGTGACATCATCAGACTTTCCAAAGAGGAATGTACCTCTTTTAGTGGGTTTTCCCAGTCTCCAAAAAGGGAACACCTCTCAAAAGAAACTGCACACATACACACACCCACCCCCGCACGCACTGTTCACAGAATTCAAACCCCTACCTATGTTATGACACTAGTGAAAGAGACGCATTAACACTGCGCGCTATTTGCTTTATTGGCTGGTTTCTTTTCTCCAGCTGTATTTAAAGGATGGGTGACATCATCAGACTGGACATAGTGATGTGTGTACACTTTGTTTTATGCCATTACAGGAATGGTCCATGTGGGTCAGCAGGTGTCAACAGCTTGAACAAGACCTCATAATCCTTACCTTGTGTAATCTATCTGTGGACACATTGACATTCCATCATATGTCAACACATATTTATGCACAGCTTGTTGGTTTTGTGGATACTACATGTGTCTGGGATGTTGATAAAGGGCTATTCAAAGTCTATGTGAGACATGTGTAGATGTGTTCATTGATGTATGTCCTGCGTGGCTGCCTTGCAAACAGTCTAGCATGTTTGGGAACCATGATCCGCACATGAACATACCACAGTTGGTAGGGTTGTGTGTATGTCATCTTCCAATAGCTCTGTTTATGACTGCAACCATGATGGACTCCATGACCTTGCAGATCAGACTTCATAGGCGTACTGGACTTGACTTCCCATGGTGTGTTGTGCACCAACACTTGTGGGGAGTGCCATATGTTGCTGTGACACATTCAACGGTTCCACATCCTGTGTAGCGGGTGAGGCTCAGCTGACTGTTCAGGTGCAGGATCTGTTTGTTCTGTAGTTTGTGCATGACACATATTGGGAATCAGTGTATTCCACTTACTGCCATGCTTTTAGCAGTGGGGGTAGCTGCTCATCCATTCTACATGTGATATCTCCTGGTATGATGATATGGACTATTGTCAGTGCGTGGTGGGTATGTACATATGGGCCTCTCTGTCAGGATGTCGGCATTGTCAGTCAGGTACAGGTGGCCCTGACTCATGACATATATGGGTGTACATTGCTATTTATGACATAGCTGAAGGAGGTGTCATGATTCAGTCTGGACTCCTTCTCAGCTACTCTTTACAAAACACCAACGAACATGAGCACTAATCCCTGTTATACTCTTTTACACACTTAACACCCTACTGATCCTTTGTGATCAGGCTACAGAGTATATGTCATCATAATATCCTGGCATGTCCAGGGGTCGGTTTCGTGTGTACTCTCCAGTCCAGCTGGTGAATATTGTGATATTGACACAATGTCACATCTGCCTCATGTACACAGACAACCCTCTCCTCCTCCCAACAAACTCAGATATGTGTGAGATGCACCTATAGAGACATACAGGGTGCTGAACTCTCTCGACCCATGACTGGCACAGTCTATCAGGTGGTGAAGGTAACCACACACACCACATATCAGTCTCACATATCCTCTAGCGACAGCCCTCAAACCACATTATCACACATAGACATAATCGGATGCTGTAAATGTACTCTGCCTAAGCAGCAGAGACCTCCAAAGCAGACACACACACAACTGCTACCCCACTACAATGCCCACATATCACATAGTTCACAATGTCAGTGTGCCACACAGTCACTGCCCTTCGGGCTAAACAACACACCTAATACACTTGTAATAGGCAGCACTTATTATCAGACACACTGACGTACCACTCACCAGCCCTAACAAGGGAATAGTAACTTTGTGCTGTCTGTCAGGTGCCAGGATCTGCCACATAACACAGGCAGTCAGATCACTCCAAAGCAAGTACAGGACTGGCACCATCATTGTCCATGCTGGTGCGTAAAACCTCAGACGTTACTCCCTGGACCACATGACATGATACATGGAGGAACACTCTGATCATTTAGCCCAGGCCAGTATGACCCTGACCTTGTCTGGCATCTTACACCCAGCAATTATGATGTCACAGTATACAGACAAACATATCACGTTTAACAGTTGCCTAACAAATTTGTTTCTTTCATAGGGGATACAGTGTCTGTCAGCCTGTGGTGACATGTTCAACATGCCACGTAGCTTCACTATGGACAGCTTTCACTTGTCACCCTTAGACTTTTGAATGCTGGCTAAGGCTCTTGCTACCACCATAGTGCCTTTTTTAAGCAGGGCTCAAAAGACAAACCCACCTCCATAGACATTACAGGTTAAATGAAACTAAGGGTAATGCTGCTCAACACCAGATATGTTACCCTCATATTGCGGCCACTCAGGACTCTCCTCAGTATGGAGGATAGTGATATCTGTGCACTAACATATGCCTGGTTCAGGCTCACTTATGTACACCTGCACTACCAGGTTATGTTTCATACCATGTTTTCTGACAACAAGACTTGGAACAGACAACACAACTAGGGGGAGTATCCATATACATCACAGATACACACACCTTTGGGTTAGTAGCACTGCACAAAGCATCACAGACCATACATATACAACTACCATTGTGCAAAACTGCCTTTCAGTTTGTTGCCTGCTACAGACCACCCTCCCAAACTCAGGAACCACACTCGGCTTTCATGGGAACTATGGAGAATATGAAAGTCTCCACAAACACCATTATATTGGGTGACTTCATATACACAAATATTGACTGGGGATACTACTCAAGCCCCAACACCCTCACCCAACAGTCGCTACAATTTGCAGACTCATATGCTATGGCACAACCAGTCAGCACAGCCACAAGGGGGAATACATATTGGACCTGATCATCACCAACATGGGGAATCTATGTTCCACACCAGTGATATACCCCTCATTGGTAAGGTCAGAACATACATGTATCTCACTGGACATACATATACCCTCCACACACCCATCCTGGGTAATCTTGGTGAACTTCTCATGAGCCAACGTCTCACTTCACCAAAGCAAGGTGGTATCCTTCAGAGACCCTGAGACAGTGGCAAATATGTCTCACACTGCTGATTCCTTTACATACACATTCTATGGACACCTAGTGGACTGCATGGATTGTGCTATCCCAAATAACAACAGGACTCACTACTCCAATGGCAGGGGACCTGTCTGGTAGACCCCAGCCATTAATAAGCTGTACAACATCAGGAGGATGCTACTACATGATAGACCACAATCCCAGACTGGGAAGGCATCTGTGATCTGTACTAGCAGACAGCTACTATCACTCATGAACTTTTCTAAGGGCCGCTTCTACTGGACAATTGCACCAGACACATAGGACTATCACACGGCCTTCTTCAGTTATGTCAGGAACCTGGGTGGACACTCACTGATATGCTGTGAGTTACTGCATACTGACTAAATGTACCCTGAACCCACTGGCATTGCCAACATCCTGGCAAACAGGTTCAGTGCAGATGTCTTCCCCCCATCCCCCCAAGGAGCAACTATCCATCCCAACAGAGTATAACCTCCCTGACATCACACAGTAACAGGTGAGTGCTGCCCTCCCCAAAGCGTACATGACAGTTTCAATGGGACCGGACGGTGTCCCGGCCTGCATCTTGCACGAGCTTCATGACAGACGTAACCCTCACATTACATCACAATTCAATATCGGAGTTACTACAGGATATGTACCAAAGGAATGGCATACAGTGACAGTGGTCCCACTCCACAGAGTTGGTGCCACAATGGACCACAGACAATATTGCCCTATAACCCTAACTAGCCTGTTCTGCAAAACTGTGGAGCATATTGTCATGGGACTCATACACACAGACATCGGGAACCTACAGACACTGTGTCCTACACATTTCAGCGTTGTGGGCAGATCTTGCCTCTTGAACTTGTTTGTATTCATTAAACGGTTAACAGGTCCATCGACATAGGGACGGTTGACCACACAGCCTACCTGAACCTTGCAAAACCCTTCAACACAATAAACCACTGGGCCATTATGCATAGGCTCACCAGAGTCGATATGGACACATATCTCACACGATGGATTGCTACCTGGATCAGGGATAGCACCCACATGGTCAGAATTGCAGGTGCCATGTCTGACTATACACTAGTTACACATGGCATCCCACACGGCTCGGTCCTGGGACCTCTCTTGTTCAGTATATATTTGTCTGACGTACAGGCTACCACAGGGGGAACATGTTTGCACTTGACTGCAAACTGGGTGCCATGATCAACTCTCCAGCTGCCACATGTATACTCAAACAGGGTCTCACAGGGATGGATGACTGGTGCCTGAGCCATGGCCTACAGCTAAATGCCATTAGTTGCATAGTCATCCCCTTTGGGAATAACAAAATGCCCACACATTACCACATAGGTAGTACTCCATTACATGTGGTAGGAGTTGTTAGGGGTTTGGGGACATGACTTGTTTGTACTGTCACCTTTGACATTCATGTTGCCAAAGTGGTTGGACACACCTTCTATGTGGGCCACCTTATCCCATACGGTTTCACATCTAGATCGAGTGAGGTCATTGTGCCCCTATACTCATCACAACCATGCTTGGTTACAATGCCACATTTGGGGTGTACCTTACCTGATACCTGCAGCAACTGTACTGGCCACAGAAGTTCCTCACCAAGCAGATCTAGGGACTCACACAGATGCCCTGCACAGTTCGGATGCAGTAACTCCAGCTCTACTCAGTCACTTACACCTACTCGGATATGATGTGTGCCTGTTGTTTACAGATATATCCAACCCAGAATTACTGGACATGCTCCACCTCAGGATATCCAACTCCCTTGGAGCTACACACTCCAGGGATGTATACCTCAGCACAGATGTTAATAGGACATGCTGGAGGGACAGATTCTTATCCCAGAGGCTCCACTCACTCCAGATTGTAATCCCAGTTTCACATAGGCAGAGCCACCCACTGACCACCTACAGGAGACATCTTGGCGACTGTATGGGTGATCGTATGTTTACCCCTGGGATATCTTCTGTGTCCCTGCTAGACAGAGGCACACTAGCCTAAACGTACATGGGCTATCTTGTGTGACCTACTATTCACACACACAGTGTAGTAATCTGACAGGGTTGCGAATGCCAAACACACACTGGCTAGGCTTGTACATGCCCTAGGCAGATTGCCTAGTATCGACCTCTGAACCTATGCTAATGTTCAGGATGCACAATGTTTATTGCTGATACTGTTTGCAGGTCTTTATCGTCTTTGCTTTACCAGTTTCTATGAACAACTTTGGTATCTGCAGAACATATTTGATTATGACAGGGTTCCACTATATTATAGATGTGTCTGTTGTCATATAACTGTGTGCACAGGGCAGATTGCTGGATAGTGACAGGTTCCTGGGTTAACACATGCAACTGCCAGATATGCATGGCCCACTGCTGTACTCAGACATGGCCTAAGTGTGTGAGCATGCCCAGTTCAGGCTTTCCATGTTTTTTTGCCTGACATTTGTCTCATTTATTCAAGTGTGTGAGCATGCCCAGTGTGACCTTTCAGTATGTTGCTATCTGAGGTCCACTACATTTGTTGATGTGTGTGAACATGACCAATATTAACATTTATACTGTGTGTGTTGGAAGTCAGGTTCTGTTCTTACTGCATGACTCAGCTTTGTGTCATAACTCGACAGGGATTATGCTGTGTCTGCAGGGTTTCCATGAGATACTTTGCAAAGACTTATCAACATTCCTTCCTACAGGCTGACCACTGCAATACTGTCATGGTTTAGTGGTTCAGTACTTTGACTGTAGTGCACAGTATCCTCAGTTCGAGGCCCATCACTGCTTTATATTTTCATACTGAGCAGACCAGACTGCTTAAGGGCCAGTTAAGCAAATATGAGCATGTTGGCTTTGGTTCAGCTATGGCCTACTTAGACTAGGCTTGTCCGACATTGCTCAATATTCACAAAAATTGCTGGATGTTGCCCAATATTATTCAACGTTGACCACAGTTGTGCTAGTTGGTGTGTGCAATTTTGTTTGCATATACTACATGGTGGTAAATGCTGTTTAGCACTGCTTTATATTGCTTAACACATGGCAATCATGCCTTAGATGGTGCTGCAGGGCTGCCTATGTCGGATGCACATACTACACTCCCTGTACATGTTTGAAAGCAGGTAGTGTCAACTTAGGCATCCCTTTTACTATATGTGTGAGTTAGAGAGAGTTTTGCAGGATCATATTATGTAGCATAGGATGTACCATGACAATTTGGGTATATGTAGTTGGTGAGTACTGTACGGCTCCACCAGATGTGTCCAGGCACTGGAACCATGACTTGAGCAGCCCAAACACACGCTCTGTTACATTACATGTTTGTGCGTGTACATCATTATGGCGTTCCTGTTCAGGTGTGTGTGCATTTCTGATGGGTGTCATCAGCCACGGCTCCAGTGCATAGCCAGCATCGCCCACTAGGTGACCATGTGGGATGTCCCCATTGGCAAATGTCTGGTACAGCTACGTCAGATGCCAGATATGGGAATCATGGTAGCTTCCAGGGCAGCCTGCACACACATTCAGTATTATGCCCTGGGCATCACACACGACCTGGCAGTTGATGGAGGGGAAGCCCTTGCGCTTGAAGTAGACCCTACCCCACTCGCCAGCTGGTGCTTTGATGCATATGTGCATGCAATCTATTGCACCCACTACCTCAGGGTATTCCGCTATTTGCTGGAAGAGACACATATTGCTGGCCAATACCTCACGGGAACTGGGGAAATATACATGATCACCGACATGTGCTGACGTGGCATCCAGGAACTGGTGCAGTACCCTGGATGCTGATGCCTGTGATATCCCCATCATATCACCAGTTGGTCTCTGGAAGGTACCTGTTGCTAATATTCTTAGGCCAACACATACCTTGGTTTCCACTGGGATGGCTTCCCCTCTGTTGGTTCTGTGTGTGAGGTGTGGCCTGCACAGCTCAACAATTTGCTGCAGGAGGTCTCTGTCCACTCTATAGCGCTCCACTATCTCCAGCTCATGTAGCCCCTGGTAGGTTACCCTGGGCCTGTACACTCTTCTCCTTCTCCTCACTGTGGGTTGTCCAGCAGCATTTCCATTGTCACCACCCTCAGCATGTTGCATATGTCGCCTTATAACAGCAATGGCAGCCCCTAACATTTCTTTGTCTCAGTAAAGCTTTTTCAATTTGCACTTCTATTAGCTTACTGCAGTGTCTGTTGTGAGAAACATAATGGACTGTTGTTTGCAGAGTTTTAAGTGCTAGGCTGGGCTGGGCTAGTGTACTGCCTGGGTAATTACCTGATTCTGATTGTTTTCACCTGCTAGCTCTGCTAGTACTCCCTGGTAGCTTCCTACTATTTGTTGTGCTTCCTTTTTCCTTTCTGTTTCCTCAGGGGGGAGTGCCGCACACACAAGCGCAAACACGCGCATAGCAGCTAACACACGCGCACACATGCTTACATGGACTAAAACTTGCTTATTCGGGTTAAAACACGAGCACACCAGCGCAAACATGCTTACAACTCTTTAAACAGCCTTATACATGCTTACTCCGGCTTAAACGCGCGCACTCACGCTTAAACGGGCGCACTCTGTCTTACTCAGGTTTACAGGCACTCACACGCATGCATGCATGCTCAGCAAGAAACTTTGGTGTTATCCATGGCATACACCTTCCATTTCTTGCCTTTCCCTAGCCTACCTGTTGACACATCTCTTTCCATGATGTGTAAATGACAGCTGACACATGCCACTCTCTCCAATGAGCTTCACTTCTTTCATACATACCCCCCTCATGATGTCACCTATCTTCTACTTTGTTACCCCCCTTATCCTACTCCTACACTCCACTGACTGTGCTCATTTGCTATGTAAATTTGCGATTCACTATCCTAACCCTCATTTACATAGGATTGCCTACTAATGCTTGGTTACATCTCTTAGACTGAGCTTCCCCCCTTAGCAACCTCTACTCGGTGGCCATGTTGTCTTCAGCCTGCCATTTCCTTGCATTGTACATTAACAATTTGAATAAGATCCACATTTGTGGGTTTTAATTTTTAGTATTCTGGGTTTTAGAGCGCAGCCCATTTGCGCGGTGCTGTGCTACGCTTAAACATCGGAAATCGGAGAAAAAAAATATTTTTATTTTCATATTGCATCAGGAAACATTTCCAATGGCCATATATTTGGCCATTGGCATGCTTCCTGCACTGGATGCAACCTTTAGTTGGAGCTGTCACGGCTCCGTTGTGCTATTTGCAGAATGGTACTCAGTTGTCAACTGAGTACATTTCTGCAAATAACATTGCTATTACTCGGACAGGTTCAGGTTTCCTGAATCGCAAATCTACCTCATTTGCATGCCTTTCACCTGCAATTGAGTTAATTTGCATATCCCAGCCCTGTCCGTGTAAGAGCCGTTTTAGGAGCTCTCTTGCACGCCCCTGCAGGCTGTTCATGGATCGCTCGTCGGACATGATGGCTGCATAGAGTCTTACTCTACTCTTAGACTCTGTGCAAGCCATCATGAATCCGGCCCATAGTATTTTATATAGTGTAAAGTCACGTTCTGAAATAAGGACCGCAATGCAAAAAAGATGGCAAGTCATATTTTCATCCATATTCTTCAGTTAAAAATATCCAAATGTAGGACAACTGAGAATCCCGAGACAAAATAAATGTTTTCTGTCTGACAAATGAACAGAGCCACTCTTCAGAATCTTAATACAATTGTTAACTTGACATTAATAGGTTCTAGTCTTCCATTTTATGACCCTATTAATATTATACACTTCAAAGATTAGAAATTATTTTTTAAGAAGCAAGAACTGATGGTGTTAGGATTCATTGCTGTTTTGGTTTATTTCTTCAAATTCCTCTTAATATTGTTTTGCATTTTTTACTGCAGTCACTACTGGTTGCTAAACCAAAGTTTGCTGGTCATCTCTGGCACAGCAGAGAGACGTCATAACTGTGGTCCATACAACTCTGGACTGACTAGCAACCTGGGCTTTTGAGGAACCAACAAGGCAGGATGGGATGGAACAGCTGATCCAGCTTGTTTATCCCATTGTACAGAGGTGGTCCAGTCCACTGTAATCCCAGGAGCTACTCAAGATAAAGGTGCATAGTATGCACAGCAATGGCCATGTACATGCATTTCTCCAGCAGACAAAGTCTACATAGCCTTCGTAGAACTTGTGTGATAAATTGCATGCCCACAGAGGAAGGCATTACAGGCTCAGTTTTATATGAGGCTATATCAGCCAGCAGGGGAGGATTGATGGATAAAAACAGAAAACCCCTGGTGGCACAGGCACTGGAGAGGTAGGCCAGAGTGAATGATAGTGAGCAGTCATTGTCAGGTCACCCACACTTGAAGGAGGGAGACAGCTGTGATTGTCCATTTGGGTGACACTTAGCAAGAGTATTGAGTTTAGTACCTTTGTAGTCCAAGCCTACTAAGTGGATGTTGCCCAGCCTGTATGGAAACCACTGAGAGGACAACATGTGTGCAGAAGTTCACATGTTCCCCACAGAATGACAGCACTGCTGGAATTTGAACAAGCTGCTGTGGAAACTAGAGGGCCACATCGATTTGGTGGGGGGGGGATCTGCCTGATCACTAAGTGCCTCGCTCCTTGTCACCTGCCTTTCAACTCTATTGTTTGGCTCTTGTGCTAGTTCCAGTTGACCTCCTAGACAGAAGAAACCTGTATCAGATGACTCCTGTGTTCTGCAGTAATTGTTTTGGCAACAGTAAATCCCGTTAACAGTGAGTAGATGTGCTGTAGGAACTTTGACGCTGCTCATAGAGGATCCTGGTGGTGCTGGCATTTTTGCAGAAAAATTTAAACCTGGTCTGTGACATGAACAAAACATGCTGGAGAGAGAGAGAGAGAGAGAGAGACGCATCTCAAAGATTACCCCTTCTCTGAAACAGGCTTCCTTTTCACATAAAGCAGAGCCCCTCCTTGACACTCTTCAAATGAAGTTTGGAACAATGGACGAAAAATCATGAGTTCCCTCCTGGGGTGCCGCCATGTCCCTTATGGACAGGAGCAGTTTGCAAAATACTCAGAGGCATAGGTACAAACCCAAGCCTTCCTCTAGACTGTTAGGATCAAAAATTAAGTAAAAACTGGGTAATAATAGCTAGGCTTGTGAGGGCTCTCAAGCCATTAGCCTAGTAATTCTCTATAAACATATGAACCTATAATATTTCTGCCCCTGCCATATAGTTAACATGTATCATGATACAATCATTTGTTGCCCAAAGCTAAAGTCAGACTGATTCATTAATAAACCATCCATCCTGGAGTTTAACAATGGAAGTATTGATACAGTAAATGTCGCATTGGCAAAATCAGACTGGGATATATTTTAAATGAATTAAGTATTTCCATCTTATGTACTTCTGTGATAAACCAAACTGGTAAGATGCAAAAATAAGAGTAAATTAAAAAAAAAAAAAAACATGAGCTGTATCACAGAAAAAATATATACTACTTTACTACTTAGCTTTCAGAAATTATCCTAGCTGTAACAGGGAGTCCAAGTGAAAGAGTGTAGAGAAACTATAACTTTTCTTACCAAGTCCTCTGTATTTAGTATGAACTTGTGTGGTTTCTAATGGAAGAAACCAATCTGGCATTCTTCAATTAAATAAGAAAATTAAAGTAAATTAAAAGGGAATATAGCATGTCATCGAGAAATCAACTAATTATCCAGCTACAGGATGTGTGAATGCAATTGCAGAAAAATGTGCGTGTTAACATCACACTAAGTAAAGAAATATTGCAATGTTCTGTATAAACAATGGAGGCATTAACATCACAGTAAGTAAAGTAATGTGATGATGTGCTACATAAACTCGGATGGCATCCCTATAGATATGCCAACTGCCAGAAGCAAAATGAAGAACTCAAGTTCTATGGGACAAGATAATACAAAAATGGTCTCTTAACAAAAAAATCAAGTAAAACCTAGCAATCCATTTGTAAGTCATGTCAAATGCTACGATAGCATGTAAACATATCCCTGACATATTGCAACAGGCTATAGTAGTGCAAATTCAAAAGGGGGGCATTAGAGCCATGCAATTTTAGGTCTACTGGCCTGACTGGTATTCTACATAAAATCATTAAAATAGTCACACTGAAGGTTATCCAAAATGGCAGGATGATATACATTTGCACAAGTAGCAGTACAGTTTTGTTAACAGTCAGTCTTCCCTTTGAGTCTTGTGGCACTCTGAAAAGGTAACAGCGGTACTTGATGAAGGGGTGGAGAGCAGATACTACTTATCCTAACCTTGCTATTGTCTTCAGCTCTGACCTACATAATAAATTTGACAAATCAATAGTATTAAATGTCAGTTCATACTTGAGTTAGTAATAAAAGTATTACTTTAGAACCAGTAATGTCCAATCAGGTTTTGTGCTGGGGTCCACTTTTTTCATCTATTCTTCTCAGAGCTAGAAGTGGGAAAGGAGATATGGATTATCAAGTATGCTGATAACCGCTAAATGTGTAACAATTACTGCAGCGAACGATGGCCTACCAAACATATATGCTTAGTGCAGCAGTAATGACCTCATCTGAAATGTCAATAAATGCAACATCATGAAAATTTGCACTAAGGACAAAATATGATTACAAAATGCATGACGAAATGATTAAACATGAATTCATCTGTATAGCTCTAGATACAGCGTTGGACAACAATTTAAACTTTGAGAAATATGTAGCTATCAAAGTTAGACAAGCAAATTCTGTTGCTCATCAAATTGTAAATGGTAGATGTAGTCACACTGGGGAGGTTATTATACAGCTTTATATCTCAATTATCTGAACCTGATTAAACTACACTGGTGGAATCCTAACCTTAATATGGTATATAGCAAATGGAAAAAATGTTGTGGCTAAAATCAGGCAAAGCAATTCCCATAATAATAGGAGCTCTCTAATTAAACTAAACAGGAAACTAAGAGGACTGACTAAGTCCAACAAGGCTTATTATGAGGTCAAGATAGCCTCACAGGCTGAAGACAACCACAAGACCTTCTATAGCTATGTCCATAACCTCAAAGGGAAAACACATCAGTGTGCAGAAGTGGTGATCATTGGTGCCATATCTCAAACTTTACCTCCCTGCCTCCCTCCTTGAAATACCTACTAGCATACCCCCCAACTATTAACAGGGAGCAGGTCTTGGTGGCACTTGTTAAGCCCAAAAACACATCCTTAGTGGGCCCAACAATATTGCAGGATGCCTCTTAAATAGCCAGAAACATGATCTATCAGGACCACTTCAGTCACTTTTCAACTATAGCCTTAAAACAGGCTCTGTACCACATGAATGGAGGACTGTAATGGTTATCCCACTTCACAAGGGTGGACCATCAACTGACCCTGGAAACTACAGACCTATTAGTCTGATTAGTCTAATATGCAAAGCCATGAAATGATCAAAAAAGACATAGTCAACCTTCAGACATTGGACCTATCCCAGTTTGGCTTTGTCAAGTGAGGCAGTATGACTCTGTCATAGTCCATGTGGGTGTTAATGACCTAAGACTTATCTCCCTTGACTAAATGAAGTGAGAAGTGATAGAGATTAATGATTATGTGTGTCAGGCAGGTATGAGCCTAGCACTGAGCAGCATACTACCTTCTCCAGGGATGAAGCCACATTACCAACAGAAAATTATTGATTTTAATAATTGGCTTAGCTTCTGGTGTCAGTCCAAGGGTCTACAATATTTGACGGCCTGGGAGGACATGGTTGATAGACCATGCTGCTTTGACAGGGATGTTCTGCACCAATCCCTTCTAGGCTTTTGAATATTGGCCTTTTCCACCCCATAGTGCCTTTTTTAGTCAATGCCAAACTGATAAACCTAACGACTTAATTGAATATGTGAAGGAATATCTGAAGGTGGAACTGCTCAGTGCTAGAAGTCTTAACAAGAAACTCCACTCCCTGCAAGTCTACATCTCCCTGGAGAGTGCAGACATCTGTGTAGTAATGGAGACATGGTTTAAAGTTACTGAAAATATCCAGACAGCACAAGGTTATAGTGCCTTTCACACCTTCAGACCAGCTACTGCACAGAAGGGACCTAAAGCTGAAGGATTCTCTGTCTATATTAAAAACAACCTCACATCCAGACTAGTAAAGTGTATGACCCACTGGAACTCAAACATGTGCAACTCGCCACACACAGGGTGTTGTATCATATCCTTGCAACCTATAGGTCCCCCTCCATGTCCCAGAAAACCCATACTACCTCTGTTAATGTACCATTGTTCTTCACTATTCAACCCAATATGATATTCTCAACTACCCCACTATAAACTGGGAATACTGCACCACTTTTAATCCACAAGCTTAGAGATTCCTAAACTTTGTTAATACCAACATCTTACAACAGTTGGTCTATTCTCCTGTTAGGGGTATAAACATCCTTGATCATGTACTCCTGAACATGGGGGGGGGGGGTTGATGTTCCTCACCCAATGTAATGTCTTCACTGATCAGATCTACATATTAAATTGAGGATCCACTAAAACCAAAAACCTTAAACCTTTAGGAATTATTCCAAAGCTAACCCCGCTCTACTAAGCAACACCTTGGCTAAATTCCAAGTACCCCCAAAGATAGTAAACACCATAGTATATGCTGAGCTATTTACAAAATATCTGTACAGTCATATTGATAGCTGTATAGAGTGTACTATGCCCACTCATATTAAGAATAAGACAAACTCAAAAGGCAAGCCATCCTGGTGGAATCACAATATCAATTGGTTAAACAACAAACAAAAAAAATTCTTAGCCAAGCATAGGAGGAACAAAGCCATTCATACTAAAAACCACCTGACCAATCCAAACAGGCAGCTAAGAGGGTTAATTAATATGCCAAAGACTACGTTTGAAGAAAAAATAGTTTCACAGGCAGAGGACAACCACAAAGCTTTCTACAGCTATGTTTGAAACCTCAGGGAAAATGCAACAATGCACAGAACTTATTGCAAATGACATCACCCACACTGAACCAGAGGCCATTGCCAAACTTTAGGCTGACAGGTTCAGCTCAGATTTTCCCCCCATTCTCCCCTGATAGAAAAAAGGAAATGCTGTTTACCACAATCTCCCCAACCATTACTAGTAAACAGGTCATCAATGCAGTTTCTAAGGCCAAAAACACTGCATCAATGGGCCTCAATGACATCCTGGGATGTTTAATAAATAACATGAAACATGACCTCTCTGGTCCACTTGAATCACTTTTCAACTGGAGCCTTCAGTCAAGTTTTGTGCCCAAGGAATGGAAGATGGCTACAATCATTCCCCTGCACAAAGGAGGTCCAAAAACTGATCTCGGTAGGTACAAGCCCATAAGTCTTACCAGCCTCATTTGTAAGACCATGGAAAGAATCATCATGGACATGATAAATGAGGATATAAATAACCTACAAACACTGGACCCATCACAGTTCAGCTTTGCTAAAGGAAGGTCATGCCTATTAAATCTAGTGGACATTTTTGAGAGGCTCACCAAAGCTCTGGATGAAGGTAAGACTGTGCACACAGCTTACCTCAACCTGGCCAAGGCTTTTGATACAATACTCCACTCAGTCATTACAGACAAGCTCACTAATTTAGGCATATGCCCTTTTATTACCTACTGGATAGCCAACTGGCTCACTGATAGGACCCAGGAGGTCAAAACAGCTGAGGCCACCTCCACCAAGAGGACGGTCACTAGTGGATCCCCTCAGTGCTCTGCACTGGGCCCACTTCTTTTTGGCATCTATTTCTCTGATATGGAAAAAAATGCCGAAGGTTTATGACTGGCTAGGTTTGCAGATGATTGCAAGCTGGGGGTTATCACTAACTCCCCTGTAGACACTAGCATTCTTTAAGACGGTCTGTTTCTGACTACCAAATTGTGCCAAATCCATGGTCTTAAACTCATTGCTAAGAAATCCATCATTGTACCATGTGGGAAGTCAACCATCCTGGCTAATTACCATGTTGATAATATGCCCCTAAGAGTTGACCCAGTGGTCAGGTATCTGGGTATGAACATAGGCAACAGCCTTACCTTCAACCACCACATGGTCACAGTAATGAGGAAATCTTTTTATATTGTACAACTTATAAGTAAGGGCATGGCATCTATGTCCAAAGATGTTATTATCCCACTGTACTCCCCACTTATCTGACCAATCATGCTCCCTTTGGTATGCACCTGACCAGGCATATGCAGCAACTAGTGATACCTCAGAGGTTCCTTACAAAAAGATTACAATGCATAACAAACCTGCCTTATGCAGAGCAGTGTAATGCCCTTTCACTTCACACAGTCTCCTATAGATTGCTTAGGGGTGATCTATGCCTGGCTTACAAGGCATGTGCAAACCTCCCAATTAATGAATCTCCTACATATTCGTAATTGAAAGAGTCCCAGAAAGTCTTGGGACTTGATTTTTGTCTGTAACTTAAACAGAACATGCTGGAGAAACAGATATGTGTTCCAGAGACTGCCCCTCCTATTGAACAGGCTTCCCATCCATGTGAAGCTGAGTTTGTCTATTACCCAGTTTAAGTGCAACCTAGACCAGTGGATGGGGAATAAGAAATTTACACCAGGTCTGGTACTCATGTTGTTTATGGACAGAGGTAGCTTATAAATGCCTGGCTCTCAATGTCCTATTTGGAAATAAGACACCATTATTCTTTCAGGAAAACTTGGCTACAGTTAGAAAGAAACCCCCAGGTTGTTAACCTAGTAACAATCTATAAATCTATGAATAGTGCCTACTAAACCTAGTTGACTTCTTTGAGGAGGTCACCAAGGCAATGGATGATGGGAAAATGGTGCATACCATCTACCTGCTAAAGCATTTAGTACAATACACTGCTCTGGTACAGTTGACAAACCCACTGAACTTGGCATAAACCTGTACATAATTCACTGGATTGCCAACTGGCTCATAGAAAATCCCAGGAAGTCAGGATTGGGGATTCCACCTTCACAAAGAGGCCAGTCACCAGTGGTGTACCTCAGGACTTTGTGCTGGAACTGCTCATATTTGGCATCTACTTGTCAGAGGTAAAGGCTAATGTCAAGGGCCTTTGGCTGTCCAAGTTTTCAGATGACAACAAATTGGGAGCTAATCCTATTGCCCCATGGCACAAACATCTTACAAAATGTTCTAACACAGACAAATTACCAGTGCCAAAGTCATGGACTAAAACTCTTGCAAGAAATATTTTACCTTTGGAAAACAGCCACCCAGGTGAATTACTCCATCACTAGGACACCCCTAAGAGTTGAACCAGTAGTCAGGGATCTGAGAACATATGTGAACAGTAATCTGGCCTTTGAACAACATGCAGCCAAGGCAGTAAGAAAATCAATCCATGTCACCTAACTTATAAGTAAGGACAAAGCATCCATTTCCAAGGAAGTCATACTGTCAATTTATTCTGCCCTTATCAGACACACCATTGAGTATAATGCCTTCTTCAGCATGTACTTGACCAGACATATGCAATAGCTGAAATGCCCTCAAAGGTTCCTTACCAGGAGAATTCAAGGTATAAACACATTGTCCTATATGGATTGCCTTATGGCCTTCTCTCTCTACACTCTGTCACTTACAAGTTACTGAGAGGCAATCCAGCAATAATGGACTTTTTGCACATCTGCAAAATGAGCACCATCAGAACCACTAGATCCAAGGATTTTAATGTTGTTTATGACATACAAATAAGACATGTTAGTGAAACAGATATGTGTCTCAGAGGATCCTTATGCTCTAGAACAGGTTCCACATCCATGTGAGACGTAGAACATCTGTAATCCTGTTTAAGCATAACCCTGACTAATAGATGAGAAATTGGAAATTCACTCTGGGTCTGGCCCCTATGTCTCTGATAGAGAGGCAGACAGTAATACCCAAACTAACATACCCCCACATAATTTATAGAAACATATACCCCCCTTATAAATGCCCATTATACAAAATTGGGTTGTATTGCACAGCTAGGATGGACTTATAAAAATTAAAGTTAAGTTAGTATAATACGAACAAAAATTGCAATATGAAGTGAGAGAAAAGCAGGCTTATGGTATATTTAGAGAGAAAGCCAAGGAAGAGAAATTGATAGAAGTAAGGAAATGAGTGAAATAGGGAGAGAAAGGAGGTACAAGTTACAAATGCATTGTTTTCTTGTCTGCTTGCTTGCTTGTTAATCTATATTTCAGTCGTGGCCTCACTAAGGAAATCTACAGCAGTTTATATCAATGAGATGTATAATGTAGAGGACAGTAAACTCAAAGCTTTATACAATGGAATGTGTAGTATAGAAAAGGGATTACTAAATTCTATATACTAATTCCACAAACTATTACATTTTGTTTATTGTAAATGTTACTATTAATTAATTCTGTGGAAAATTCTACTGTAAAAGATAACACAATAGTAAATCATTGAAAATAGCCATTTGCATGAACTTTTTTGAGTACTATTCAAGCAGTCACAGTTGCAGAAAGGCCATTTACCCTAAATATCTGTGAAAGTGCATGCAATATTTTGTCAGTCTGCATTGTAGTGTATTAGTTATTATATAAGAATACTTGTGATGCAATAGAGATAAATGTTCCATATGCCCCAGTTTTTAAAAGTTAAAATTCACATAGATCTGTGCAACAAGGTTTGGATTTCAGCCTCATTTAATCCCTAAGGTCTTGGAATGTTTGCAAAAATTACATTAACTACCCCACAGGATGCACAGTAGCAAACCTGTCCCGCACTCTCCCTTTATACATGGCCGCCTCCTTAATTCCCATCCATTGTTATGATGTTTTTTGTGAATACATACAAGCAGAAAGTATAGCCTTAGGCATACATATTACCTTTGTTAAGGTAATAAAAAAATACCAGAAAAATAAGTCATACAAAACATCCATCAGGGGAGCTACTGCCTCCTGAACCCCCTGTCACAAATTTTAGACTACTGTGGCAGGGTACCAGGCACAGCAGCCTGTTATAAGCAGGCATCACTAACAATAAACAGCAAAAATGGTAAAACGTGTTTTCATTTTACCCTTCTACAGTTTCAGTATTACAATGGCATGACACAGAATGCATTTTTCATAAATAATGGGCTGAATTTACATGGCTGTCAATCATCCATTGTCATGATTCATCTAAACACTCCAGTGTCTGTGCAAAAAATGGAGGGATGGTACTTAATGAGCTTTCAGAAAATGAATGAATAAATTAGTGATATTTTCTGGTGATGCAATCAGCCTGCAGAGACAGTGTAAAGCAACTTGAGTGCCTTCCCATCTAAATCGGTACACTACTTAATTATCTAAGTACTGTGAGTCACCTACCGTATCTAATAAGTAGTGTGTAAAGTACACAGTAATAAAATTATTAATCTATTACTGGCACCTCACAAATATTCTTTTTTTCTTTTTCAGATTTTATGATTCACGTAATTTTTACTGGTTTGTTTGCTTGTCTGTTTGTATTTTTATAGACTATACTCATAGTTGCCTTTTTGGATAATCCTTTTAGGTTCCCTTTATTTATGTCCTTTTATAGCCTCTATGTCTGATCAGTATGACTTCTAACAATGAGTCAGAGCAAATGTCCTGTAATGGAGATGCTCTTTTGGGGTTCCACCCCTTTGTATCTCTTCATCGCTGAAGAATTTGCTCTTTGTAGTCACTCCTGGGAGTTCACCTCTGGTGGGCAACTGGACTTCTATTCTCCAGCGCAGACTGAATCAGCTTGATGTGATATATCAACCTTTCCTTCTGGCTGCACCCATGGTATATAGTCATCATATATAGGCAGCTTAGATTCACCTTGTCTCCTTTGGCTCCATAAAGGACAAGTCTCAAAAAGCCTGGGATTATTACTGGCTCATTTAAGCTGATGGCTTTACTTTCATAACTTTGCAATGCCTGATGATAACAATGACCATTGCCTGGCAACTACTGTACCACCTGAAGCCTCTATTATTTTGTGACCTAGACAGGATAGAACTAAAGAGCTGGAGTCAGTATTTGTTCCAAAATCTGAGTTTTAGGTGACCCAGGTTCCCAGTAGGTATATCATTTGAATACATTTTGGTTGCAGCAACAACCTAAGTTTCTAGTCAACTCTTATCCACCCAAGTGTGTAAGATTTTAACAATTTCCTCACTTACTTGTTGGTTTACTGGAATATCATGCTATGTGGAAAGGTCATCATATGAGTTTGTGATGAGTTGGTGGCTGTTACAAGCTAATTCCTCAGGCTCATGAAGGGACTTGAATTTGTCCATAATATTACCTCTGTAACCCGCAGTATAGGCCATAATTCTTTGCCAGTATTCCTGTTGGATGTGATGTCCTCTGACCTGGTGGCAGAACAGGTCTCATGATCTAATTACTTCCTAGTTCACATTGCTCCTAAACTGCCTCATTTTAATCCTCCTGATTTTGAGCAGATGGAGAGCCATACATTTTATAAAATCACACTTTGTTTGCATTCATCTGCAGTCCTTCTGCTTCTTCTAGAAGACAGTGTAGCCATTCCTGGTGAATGTGGCAAGTCATTATCCATTGCTCTGAAGTGGTTCTCCATGAGTAATCTACATTATGACCCTCTTAAATACGAGTCACAGTTTGGTTTTGAGCTGGGATCCATATGGCAATAGGGATGAAGACTGGAATATAACTGCATGGGGGCGGTGGATGAACAGGCTTGACTGTATGAACATTGCACTTATTATCAGACTGGCATTTCTTATATGGGAGCTTAACTGCACATTGAGTCCTTGGTGATGGCTTACTAACCATCATACTCTTCTGCATGGTAGCTAGCTTGTGAAAACTTAAAAAGGTATTACCCAAAGCCATCCTTTTATGTGCTCATATCTGGATTTAAAATAAATTATTTTCGCAATCTCTGTTGACTGCTGATCTGTTTTGGCTGTGTCTGCAACCTGACTGTCTTAGGACTTGCAGGCCTTTGCATCACTCTAGTGTGACAATGTTTTTACAGATGCCACATTAAAATTCACATTTCCCCTTTCAGACTATAAGAGTAGCTTTTTGGTAGAGATTCTGGGTTCAAGTACTTGGTTTTTATTTAGTGTTTTAGAGCAAGGTGAGTTCTCATCTATGATTTCAGGCTAGTACCTTAGTATTTCAGGCTTGATCCCGCCATTTCCAAAAACTGCAGCCTTCCTGCATGTGGTGGGACTGGTTATTTCCAAACTAGTTAAACTTACCTGGATGTGCCTGGGTCCGGTTATTTTTTGGATAATGTCATTCTTCTTGAGTAAGGGTTTTTTTTTATATCTTTATTAAAGGATACCTAAGATATTCCAGTCCTCTCAGGAAGCCATCTTTGGATCCCAGTATTCCTGATAACATCTTCCCTATCTTAAACCTTCCATTTCTAAGTAAGATTATCTGGAAAGATATATATATATATATATATATATATATATATATATATATACACACACACACACACACATATATATATATATATATATATATATATATATATATATATATATATATATACATATATATCTGGTTCCACTTCACAATGTCGAATTACTGAAAACACGAAATTCATATGGTCGAGACCATATGATCGAGTTTTCAGTAACTCGAAATTATGAAGTAGAATAAAAAAGACCCAAACACATTGTTTCTGCAGTGGGCAAGCCCCTGTGCACCCCCCCACACCCCCCTACTTAAATATACCAACACCAAGATTGTGCTACAGTGGGGAAAAAGGAAATCTCCCATTCTACACTGTATGCAGAAGCACAGAATGTGAGATTTCCTGTTTCCTCGCTATAGTGCAATCACTGAGATGGTATATTTAAGTAGGGAGGGTGCAAGGGGGGGCTTGCCCCCCTGCAGAAATGATGTCTTTAGGTATTTTTTTTTTATTTCAGTTCAGACTTTTGAGTTTCTGAAAACTCGATCATATGGTCTCGACCATATGACGTTCGAGTTTTCAGTAATTCGAGATATGTGTGTGTGTGTGTGTGTATGTATATATATATATATATATATATATATATATATATATATATATATGGTTTACTATTAAAATGTCGAACGGCACTACGTTGACTGTACTATATTCTAACATGGAAGTTCGAAAATAGTAATGTTGACGTCAAAAAAAAACAATCTAGGAATGGTTTTAACATGGGTCGAGGTAGGTGTTCAGTATTATTCAGAACTACAAACATCTCCCCTACCTCGACCCATGTTAAAACACAGTCCTAGATTGTTTTTTTGTCATCGACATTACTATTTTCGAACTTCCGTGTTCGACTATAGTACAGTCGATGTAGTGCTGTTCGACATTTCAATAGTAAACCTATATATATATATCTATATATATGCACTTCTTGTCATACAGGCAGTGGGCTCATATTCCCAAATCCAGTTTTTATTCTCACCATAACAATAAACAGCCTTAAGTAGGCTAGCAAAATGATCTTTTTTATACCAAGAGCATTCCTGTTCTATTCTTATTCTGTTTGATCTCTTTCTCTCTTTAGTATTTGACCATGTTGATCATAGTATCCCGATCAAGCATTTGCATTCTGTCTGTGGTTTATCCTCCAGGGTACTAGACTTGTTTATCTCCTATAAGGCCGGGTCTATATCACATAATTGTAAGCTGAAAACAAGCGAACGATGAATAATCAACCCCATTTCAGTGAAAGCTGAAAATATTGACAGCTCAGAACAGCGATTTCTTTTCGAGGAAAAGAAATCACTGTTCCAAAAAAAAAAAAAAAAAAAAAGAAGTAAACAGTCAAAATACATACACAGCTACCTTAACCCTACTTCTAACCCAAAATAAAAAAGTAAACAGTTAAAAAAATATATCCACCTAACTTAACCCTACTTCTAACCCCCCCCCCATAAAAAGTAAACATATATACACTTAACTAAACCCTACTTCTAACCCTAAGGTGTATGCTAAATACATTACTAGATATGCACTTACCTTAACCCGCACCCTAACCCTAAGGTCAGTAACTATTGTACATTTAAGTTCGGGATCCATACCGGATAAGGGAATCTGTGAGACCGCACTCTGAGACCGCACTACAGTGCAAAACATGGCAAACTAACGAAGTGGCCAAGCGACTTCTTTCCCAGGGAAAGAATTTGCTGAAAAGCCACTTCGCTATTTTGCTGGTTCGCTATTTACAGTTCGGTGAAAATGCATTCGATAGAATGCGTTTTCGATAACGTAATAGGGACCCTATAAGACCATACCTAAAGGGTATAAACTGGTCAGAATACCTCACTGTTGTACCCTTTGGATTGCAGAAAGCCACATGGATCAGTACTAGATTAGCTAGTACTGATGGTACTTCTGTGGGATCTGATAAAACAAGGGAACTGCCAATGACTGCTGTATTAATGATACTGAACTTTACTTATTCTTCTATCCTAAACTCACATTAAATATCTATTCCTTTGAGATAACTTAAAGGCCATTTAACTTTCACTTTCTAATAGTGAGTTGAAATGTAATATGCCCAAGGCTGAAGACATAGGTGTGCATAGCACTCTGAGGGATTTTTCAGTTTTGCATTTTCCATCTTTCATTCTCCATCTCTGCAATAAAATTGTGTGTCAAAATTGCATGATCTTGGATTTGTTCTTAATGATCATCTGATATTTAGTGACCGGCTGTACTAAGGTCATATTACTTATACCTGAGGAATTCTTCCAGGATTCAACATCGTTAATACAAAGAGGATCTCTTTGTTGGTATTCATACTTTGGTCTCCTCTCTCCTGGACTATTGTGTTGCCCTTTATGTTACAGTTAACACTGACACTGAGCAGTTACTCATAGTATTGGGCTCAAAAAAGTCATTTAATTCCTGGCACATCCTATTCCAGGCATGCTATTGTCATACTATGGTAACTGAAGTGACTTCCATCAGCTTTCTTGCAACATTTTGGAAACTCCCTATCTAAAGGGGTTTATTGTTGAGTACTGCCACTTTAGTTGTTATGCTTTGCCACTCATGGGCTGCTGGGTCTTCACTTGTGGTTGGAAATATCCAGTGTTCATTTTTTATCCTGTCAAACACTGTAAATTTACAATATACTAACAAACTGGCTTTGGGTGTCTGGGATTATTCTATCTTGACTGTTTCAAGAATTCCTTAAAAATCCACTTATTCCACATAGTATTTCATGAAAAAGCAAGAGCAGATCTGATTCAGCCATAAATTATATCTTTCAGAGGGCTGTTTTGTAGTGTTGTTTTATTGTGTGTTTTAACTGCATCAGCTGTTTTATTATTGTCTTTAGGACTTACATGAATAAAGCATCTATATGCAGACTGCACAATTTCTGTTTCTTCACTACATTACTGCATATGTGGATGGCACTCCAGAATGCCTTGCAATAAAGCATCGAGTTCCCATAATAATACTGCTGTTACTTATGTTGTTTAATGACTGGATGATTACCTGACAGCCAGCCATATAACAACAGTATATACAACCACCTTTCTGTGGCCCCGGTAGCAGTGGCACTGATATCACAGTGTTCACTGGGCTAATGGGTTCATAGGTTCATAGTTAGGTACTAGGCTATTGGCCCCATGGCTATATAAGCCTAGCCATAAAGATTCCCTGACTTTTGCCACCCACAAAAAATTATTTTCCTGTGCCCCTGTGAAGCAGAGCCACAGAAGTGATCCCCAGGGTGAATTCCTATTTCCCATCCAATCGTCAAGATTTTTCTTAAAGAGGGCTAATGAGGTGCACTGCTTGACATGAATGGGCTGTCTGTTCCAGAGTATGGGAAGTTTCTGGGACAGGAGCCTATCCCTCCAGCATGTTTTGTTTATTGTGGTGACACGATTTTGGTCCCTGGAGTGTGTGGCTTGGAGGGATTTGGATTTCTTTAAGTGTAGCATGTCCAACAGCTCTGGGTTTGACATGGCCTTGCATGTTAGGCAGAGATCATCTCTGAGTAGGTGATATACGACAGAGTAGAGCTGGAGTTTTTTTTAGATGGTCTGCATAGGGCAACTGCTTGAGGCCGGTGATCCTCTTATGAGGTATTTCTGCGACCTTTCCAGTTGTTGCAAATGTCTTGTGAGGTACATACCAAATGAGGCATTGTACTGTATAATAGATCTAATGAGGGATGAGTAGAGAGGAACAATGACCTCCTTTTTTCTGGATAAGAAACCTTTTGTGATGAGGTGTGCCATGTAGAAGGATTTCCTGACTACTGTGGCAATGTGGTTATCAAATGAGAGACTACTGTCCACCTGTGTCCCTGGTCTCTTATCACATTTTAGGTGTTAAGTGGACTACCGACTATGTGGTAGTTCATGGGCACAGGGTTTTTCCCAAAGGGGATGACTATGCATTTTTTGGCGTTGAACTTGAGGCCATGGCTTTGACACCAGGCATTTGTCTTAGTGAAGCCCTTTTGTGGAATGTTCACATCATTTGGGGATTCAATAACGGCTCCCAGTTTGTAGTCATCTACGAACTGTGTTAGCCATAGACCCTCAGTATTGGCCTGAAATTCAGAGAAGTAGATGCCAAACAAGAGGGGACCCAGGACTGAGCCCTGTGGTACTCCACTTGTCACTGGTCTGGAGTCGGATTTGGAGTCAGCTACTTTCACAGTGTGAGCTCTCTCAGTGAGCCAGTTGGAAACCCATTGCGTGACATAGGGATTTATGCCCAGTTTAATGAGTTTATCTATGATTCCAGAGTGGGGGATTGTGTTGAAGGCCTTGGCGAGGTCTAAATAGGCTGTGTGAACCACCTTACCCTCGTCCATGGCTCTGGTGACTGCTTCAAAGAAGCCAATTGGGTTTAGGAGACGTGATCTACCTTTCACAAACCCAAACTGGGTGGGGTCCAGAGTTTGAAGGTTACCTGTGTCTTTGTTTATAAGTTCCATGATGATATGTTCCATGGCCTTACAGATCAGGCTCGTCAGGCTAATGGGGCGGTAGTTCCCAGGGTCCATGGTAGATACCCCTTGTCAAGTGGGATAACCGTAGCTGTGCACCATTCAGCAGGCACAAAGCCTGAAGTGAGGCTATGATTGAACATGGTACTTAGGTGTGGTGCCAGTTTGTTTTGTAGTTCATGTAGAACACAGCTCTGGGTGTTGTCTGGTCCCATGAATGCTGCATTCATAGCTTTGGAGAGTGCGTTTTTTACCTGTGCAGCTGTCATTACCGGGACTTGGCATTCATCTGGTACTGAGATGGGCCCTTTAGGGAGTGAGAGAGGGTAAAATTAGAACTGAACTTATCTGCTAGGATGTTGGCAGTATCAGTTGGATTTGTATATTTAGTGCCATTGTGTGGTAATTCAGAGCAGATCTGAGTGTTGCCACTGAGATTCTTGACATAACTATAGAATGCCTTGTAGTTGTCTTTAGAATCTGTGGTGATTTTGTTTTCGTAACTAGCTTTGGAGGATTTTATGAGGGATCTCAGCTTCTTACTGAGGCTTACAAGAAAGTTTTTCCAATCATGGGATTTTACTATTTTTTACAACAGTTTCTTCCTTCTGTTTTAGAGTTTGTTTATGGCAGGGGCCCACTGGATTGGCTTCCTTTTTTTGGAGGAGAGCATCTTGGTTCTATTTGGGATGGCACAATCCATGCACTCATGTATGTGTTCTTACAATGCATTGGTGCAAGATTCAGCAGTCATACTTCTACTTTCCATCTGCATGGGTGCCGTGAAGTTTGCCACTTCTGTCTTGAGAAGCATGAAGTTGGCTTTGGAGAAGTTTTTTATGGTGGTTACTTTAATGGGGGTAGGGGTGGGATGTGGATGTCTAGGGTGATTAGTTTATGGTCGGATCTGACCAACGAGGATCTGACCTCTGGTGTGAAGCATCAGTCACCCATGTTGGTAATGACCAGGTCTAGGATATTGGTGCCCCTGGTGGGGCTATGGATATGTTGATCCAAGGCGTTGGAATTTATGAATTCCAAAAAATGTTGAGCAAATGTGTTGGTACATGAGTAGTTTTCCCAGTTAATGGCAGGGTAGTTGAAGTTGCCCAGCATTAGGATGTTTGGTTGTACCTTAATATTTTCCAGTATGTTAAGAAAAGTGGAGTGGGAATCTTGAGGCATGGTGGGGGATCTATAACAAGCTACAGTTTGGATTACAATCTTACCTAGTGTTAGTTGCATCTGAAGAATTTCGAATGCATTATATTGGGCAACTAGCCTGGAGGTGTGGCTATCCTTGGTGAATATAGTCACGCCTCCGCCTTTAGTGCTTTGGTCCAGGTTAGGTGGCCGAAAGGTGTGGTATGAATTGTAGCCTGGTACTGCAGAGGTTCTCTCTGGAGCTTTGAACCAGGTTTCAGTCACTGCACAGATGTCAATGTTCTCCATTTTAAGGATTGCCTCGAGTGAGTGCATTTTGAGGTTTAGACTTCTAGCATTGAGTAGCATTACCCTCAGATTTTGCTTGCTTGTACCTGTTATGGTGGTAATTTTGTCATTTGAACCTTGCCTAAAAAAGGCACAATAGGGGTGGCAAGAGCTTTAGCCAGTATCTGGAATCCAAGGGGCAACAGGTGCAGGCCATCTCTAGCAAAGCATCATGGTCTGTCAATCATGTCATCCCAAACAGACAGATAGTGTATCCCCTTAGAATAACACCAGAAGCTTAGCCAATTGTTGAAGTCAATCATTTTGTCCTTGTATTGTGGTATAATTCTGGGTGATGGCAGGATGCTACTCAGGGTCATAGCTGCCAGGGCTACAAGATCTGAGAGCTTCTCCATGTCTCTTTTCATGTAGTCCAGGGAGGTACATCTCAGGTCATTCACTCCAACATGGACAATGACAGAGTCGTATTTGTACTTGTTGTGGAGTGACCTGAGTGCATGCATTATATGGCAGATCCTGGCACCCAACAGGCAGCTGACTGTAATTTTCTCCTTGTTTAGCCTGGTGAGTAGGACATCAGTGTGCCTGACTATACAGTCACCTATGACTAGTATGTTGGGTACATTGTTTTGCCTTAGGGGCTGAGATTGAGTGGCACACTGGTATTGTGAGCTATGTGTCACTTCCGTTGTGTTGGGGGTGGTGGTTGTTTGCATTTCAGCTTTGGAGGGCTCTGTTGCTTGGGCAGATTTATATTAAGAGTTCCGTGCATGTAGGTGTGTGTTTTGTGTTACTATGTGTGGGTTTTGGTGGAGTAGGTTTTGAAGGACTATGTGTTGTGTGTGGTGTTATATGGGTGTTAACCTTCTCCTCTTGACTGACTAGTCCAGTCTTGGCTGGAGAGAGCTTGGCTTCCAGCTTGGCTATATAAGTGCATCTCTCAAAGTTTGTAGTGTTGGGTGGTAGGAGGAGAGGGTGGTCTATGTACATGAGGCAATTGCTACATTGCCCCAAGATGCCCAGATTCACCAGGTAGACAGGAGAAAACACCGGGAGCTGATCTTTGGACAAGCCTGGATAGGTGCTTATTTATTTATGTACTAAAACTGTTTTCCTCTTTACTTAACAAAGAAAGTTGAGTGCTGCAGCAATTTATAGAATATCTAGTGCTTACGAGTTCTAAGCAAGTGTTAAGCTCAAAGAATCAGGTTTGGGCGCTAAAACTGAAAAACTAGCTAGTTCTAAGGGAAAATTTGAAGAGCAGATTTTCTGGCGCCGGTAATACTTCTAACCCTAGCTAAGCAGCATTGCAAACACAGGTTTTTAAGCCAGAAAGTTGAAAGAGATAGAAAGCAGCCCCAAACGGCCAATAAGATACAATTCCTGAGCTGGAAAACACTCCTTTCGCGACAAATAGGCAGCTCAATGCTTACAGCTCCCATTGATAAGCAGAAAGACTTCCGTCTACCACAGCAAGGTCTGGACAACTCAGAAACACAAAAACAAAGTCTTGAAACCAGCAAATCTGGGACCTGGACTATTCCAGTATAGAAAAAGGTGGGAAATGAGCAAACAGACAGTATTTTTTTTTTGTTTGTTTTTTAAGGTTAAATTAAGCAGAAAAATGCAATTAAGCAGTAAATAAGCAGATAAAAGATGATCATACTTGAGTGTGTAACCTACAACAGTAAATGCAGTTCAAACTTTAAATTTAAGCAGAAACCAAGTGCACAAACAGTAAAACAATTTAAACAGTGAAATACAGTAGAAATACTAGCAAGACTACTTTAAAATGGATTTTAGACGTGTGGTTAGCAAAAACAGTCAAGAAAAGCCAAAAATGTACTCTCTTACTCGTTTTTGGTGCTGTAGTAGTCTGCAGGACACCCAAACAGGATCCGCTGAGCTAATACAAGGGCAAACCCATGCAAAGATGAGTTTTTAAGGCAGAAAGTTGAAAGGGATAGAAAGCAGCCCCAAACAGCCAATATAGTACAATTCCTGAGCTGGAAACCATTCCTCTAGTGACAGATAGGCAGCTCAATGCTTACCACTCCCACTGATAAGTGGAAAGACTTCCCTCTACCACAGCAAGGTCTGGATAACTCAGAAACACAAAAATAAAGTCCTGAAACCAGCAAATCTGGGATCCAGACTATTCTAGTGTAGAAAAAGGCAGGGAACGAGCAAACAGATATTAATTTTTTTTTTGTTTTTGTTTCGTTTTTTAAGGTTAAATTAAGCAGAAAAATGCAATTAAACGGTAAATAAGCACAGAAAAGGCTATCACATTTGAGTGTGTAACCTACAACAGTAAACGCAGTTTAAACTTTAAATTTAAGCAGAACTCAAGTGTACAAACAGTACGATTTAAACAGTAAAATCCAGTAAAAATAGTACATTAACATTTTTTGTTCTATGTTATCAACATATTTGAGGTTTGCACAGTATTCTTCTGACCCTTCAGGGATCCCTGCACAATTAACTTCACTGTACTTCTCCTTTATGTTGTTAGCAAAATCACTTGCGTGCAGAGGCTTGAGTAAAGCAAGTGTCCAATGTCGAGAATTACAACATAGAATGGTTTCCAGTTTAATCACCAGCAAGTTATCTGCAACAGTCCCAGGATGCAATCTAACATGCTGGTCACTGCTTGGTTCTTTCCTAGATTACTCTAACTTCAGCTACATGCAGTACTAATACAGTACTCCAGCTTTTAAGCACAGACAAGGACATTTAGTCAGTCATTTGCCAAGTACCAATGTTGACTCTTTAATAGCTTGAGATAAATAAGTTGTTGACCTTATACTCCAAATATATTGAGCTTCTACTCTACTTCCGCCCTGGAGTGTTTTCATTTGTTCATTTGTGTCAACTAAAATTATTAATCAAGGATGTTCTGCAATGGAGCTCTTAATCAATTTGACAGTTTTGCACTTGTCTTACCATACTGTGTTGGCACCCAACACAAATATATCTTTTCCACTGGACACATAAATTAACTCCCTCCTCACCTGCATAACTTCAGCCTTGACCCTCTGTTCTCAGTTGCTCTCATGTTTACTATTAAACTTAATTCACATCTGATTTTCTACTCAGCTAACATTATATATTGTATCAATTGTCTATGGGATTATCCACCTTCTGGGATTACTCTGTGTTTGTGAATTTGTTCTATTTTCTTTTTTTGTGAATCTCCTCACCCAGGCTGTGCCTGCCAATGGTCTATAGTGATCAATTTACTACCCCCATACAAACTAAAATAAATAAATAAAAATGACTATGTATTCTTGCTCCACAGAATTCTGAGACATCTCCTTTTTGTTTTCTAGTAAGCCATTATTTTGTCCAGTTGCATGTGACTAAGAAATGCCTTTTGCCCGTCCTTCACTTTAGCCATCTTCTTCTGTAGATGCTCAGAAACCCAGTGGAATTGATTTGCTGTTTCTTATGCCTGTGTCATTAATTGTTTGACTATATCACTTCTTCATCTTTTTAATACAGATGCTTTACCAAACACACATCATTCTTTTCCTCATACGTGTTTCATTCACTTGTTGTTTAGCTGTAGGTCTTTTCACTTTTCTGATACGTTGCTCTCTTCCTCATACAGATTTCATTTTCTTCCATACTGTGTCTTCACAGCTTTATAAATGTCACTCTCTATAGTCTGAGAACATGTCCACCCTGTTGTCAGAGTGAATTCTATCCACTTGTTATTATAATTACCTCTCCTTGTTGAACTTCCCAATGATCACTGACCACGCATTTGCCCTAGCATTGTTACCCCTTAACTAGTTGCTCTTAACTACTGTTACTCCATCTGCAGTAGGAAGGAATATACAATGACTATTCGCTTTCCTCTTTTTCTGTCTGAACTTGTCCATTTTCAGAATTTCTGCCCTTTTCATTGCCTTCTGCAACCTGGATATGGACAAGTACTGATCCTTAAATAAAATGTAATGTATTTTGTGACTTGTTCTCCTTTTCTTCCATTTACTAACATCTGTTTTTTTTTTTCTAATTGCATCTGAAGATCTGCATACCTTAGACTTCCACTACAGGCCTTCAGGCCCTCTGCTGTAAGAGTGAGTTGTTCTTGATTATGCCACAACAGTGCCAGGATTGAATGGACTCTCCGGAAATGGAGGGTCATCAATTAAGGGCACTGAATAATGGTCAGCTTGCTCATGCTGGAAGGATGGCATGTGTGCTTTTTTGGGAACTGGGGATTGTTACTTTTAAGTGGATACCAGGAGGTTGTAACACAGCACTCAGGCTACATGCATTCTTTCTGACCACAGTTAGGGAGTATGTTAGGCAGTGCATGACTGATAGCATGGTTCTGTGTGCCACATACAGATGAATGGCTGTGGCAAGAGATTAAAAGTCAAATTGCTCCCAGAATTCCCCAACAGCACCCATGTCTCTCTGCTGAATATCATTAAGGTTAACCACCTAGGAGATGATGTAAGTAAAGACATAGAAAATTAGAACTGCAGAAGTAGTAAAGATGACATGATCATGAGTGATTCTTATCAAGGCTAGATGAATGGAAATTAAGTAAATACTTTGAAAAGAAAAAAAAAGACACCCACCTAGGACCAGTCATGATTCTAGCTCCTCTTGTAATCTGCAAACACTTTAGATGACTCAGAACACAATTTGTGTGACAGGGTCAAGCAACACAATAGTTATCTACAATAGCAGACTTCAGTAGTCAGCTCAGGTTAATACTTCAGTAGTGAAATGAACGTTGCTACAGAGGTGCTACAAAGGTGATATAACAAGTTCAAAAGTAATTTTGCAGGCCTGTACTTTGCTGAGCTCATAATGTTTTTAATTGCTGCTGATGTAATATTATTTTATACACTGACTTCATTCTACCTTTAAATTAGCCTAACACTGCTTCTGTGGCTTGCTTTTATTATCACTAAATTTCCTCTTACTTACTATAACTTTGTTATTGCTGAAAAATGGTCAATGTGGTTCAGTTCACTTAGCTGTACAAAAAAAGATCCTATATACATCTTCCAGACTCACTGATAACATTGGTATCTGCTCTTTATTTTCTTCTTCTTCATTCTTTGTTTTTTATGTGTCTCCATTGCATCCCAAATTCCTTCCATCTTTTTATTCCTTATAAATACAACAAAATTGTATAACAACATATCTGACCACTTTTTAAATACAGCTAATGTTTCTGTTGATCCTGTAACATCTGTAACAGTAAAAATGGCTCAGCAGGTTATACACTTTGATTCTAGAAAGCTCACAAGGATGAGTTAAGTCCTCACACTAGGTATTGTGCTTTATATTCCTTTTCAAACATTGCAGTGTGCCATGGAGTGGGTGACACACACATGATGTGCTCCTTTTTGGAAGGGACATTAAATCTCATTTGTCTCATCCGGTAGTAGATCAGATCAGTCATGAGCATCTCATGGTATATTGCGAAGTCTGACTAACACAAAGCAGGGTTTTTGCCAGGTCAAAAATTTAACAGTTCACAGATAGCAGCATTTGATGGTTGTTAATGCAAATAGCAAAGAAGAAGAAAACTCATGGTCAAAATCAGGAAGATCAACTTCATTAAAAACAAGTGCTCTCTTATTAAACTAAAACTAAGAGGTCTAATTAAGCCTAATGAGGCTATCTGTGAGGTCAGTATAGCCACACAGGCTAAGGATAATCACAGGATTTTCTTCAGCTATGTCCAGAACCTTAAATATAACACACAGCAGTGTGTTGAACTGATAGTGAATGGTACCACCTTCACTAATCGGGGTGATGTAGCAAATCTATTGCCTCACACTCCTGTCTAGCTTCACCAGGTAAGATCCCCTCCAACATATTATCCCAAACTATTAGCAGGGACCAGGTGCTGGCAGCACTCACTAAAGCCAAGAACACCGCCTTCCTGGGTCCTGACAACATTACCACTTGCCTTCTGAACAGTCTAAAACATGACTTATCAGGATTAGAGGCAGTCTTCAACTACAACCTTGAAACAAGCTACATTTCAAGTGAATGGAGGACTGCAACAGTCATTCCCTTCCACAAGGATGGACCATCAATTTACCCAGGGAACTACAAACCCATCAGTCTAACAAGCTTGATATTGTAAAGCCATGGAACCAATTATCATGAAAATGATAAAAAAGGACATTGGCAACCTGCAACCACTGGACCCATTTTAATTTTGCTTTGTTAAGGGAAGGCCATGCCTACTTATTTTGGTAGACTTATTCAATAGGGTCGCCAAAGCAATGGACAAGGGTAAAACAGTGCATACTGCATATCTTGACCTAGCCAAGACATTTGATAAAATACCCCACTCAGGCATTGTTGACAAGTTCTCTGAGCTAGGCATAAAGCCCTACATAACCAGCCAGACTACTAATTGGCTCATAGACAAGACCCAAGAAATCAGGATCAGTAAGACCACCTCCAACAGGAGACCAGTCACCAGCAGAGTATCCCAGGGCTCCATGCTGGGCCTGTTCCTGTTTGGCATTTACTTCACAGAAGTCATGGCTAATGTACAAGGCCTCTGGCTCACCAAGTTTGCAGACAACTGCAAACTGGGTGCTATTATAGATTCCTGCCAAGACACCGACATCTTGCAAGAAGGTTTAACACAGACAAAGGACTGGTGCCAAAGCTCAATGTTAAAATATACATTATAATGCCCTTTGGGAAACTGTCAACCTAGATTAATTACGCCATCAAAAAACACCCTTAAGAGTTGATTCAGTAGTAAGAAATTGGGTAACATATGTAGACACCGCAAGAAGAGGAAGAAATAGGTGGAGTTGAAGAAGAGTGGCAGGGCCTAAAAACAGCATGTGTTAGGACTACAGAAAAGATGTATGCCTGAGCCAGGTATGGAAATAAGGTACATAAGGAAAGCTTGTGGTGGAATGCAGAAGTCCAGGAAGTCATCAAAACAAAGAAGGACTGCAGGAAGAAATGGGAAACAGAAAATACTAACCAGGCTAGGAAGGACTACTGGCTGGCTAACAAAGAAGCTAAGAAAGAAGTTGCAATAGCAAAGAATAGGGCATCAGAAGCACTCTACCAACTTCTGGAAAGTGACTCAATAAGGGGGACAAAAAAACTATCTCAGGTTGCAAGGCAAAGACAGAAAGATAAAGAAGATAGTCAGACACCCTTCATAAGGGTTCCAGCAACAACCTGCTCACCAGTCCACAGGACATCAAAGGCAGATGGAAGGAGTATTTTCAGCAGCTTCTGAAGTAAGAAAATCCACAGAAGCTGTATTGCCCCAGAAACAGCCTACAATGACAGAAGAAGATGAGCCCACCTTAGAAGAAGTAAGAACAGCACTAAGGACGATGAAGTCAGGGAAAGCAGCAGGCTCAGATGAGGTAACAGCAGATATGATAAAGATGCTGGGTGAGATAGGGGAGAAATGGTTCCTAAGGGTACTAATAAGTATGGAGAGAAAGGCATATCCTAGATGACTGGGGAATAAGCATACTCATGCTAGTGTACAAGAACAAAGGGGACATCCATGACTGCGGGCAATATAGAGGGATCAAACTCCTTCCACATTGCATGAAAGTTCTGGACAGGGTGACTGATAAACAGATATGCAGAGTAGTAGAATGTAAGATGGGAGATGAGCAGTTTGGATTCAGATCAGGATGCAGCTCAGTTGACCCGATGTTTGCATTGAGACAGATACTTGAGAAGAAGCTATAGATGAGAAGAGAGTCCAACTGGGCATTCCTAGACTTGGAGAAAGCATATGACAAGGTCCCAAGAAAGCTAATCTGGGCAGTACTGCGGTGGTTTGAAGTCCTGAAAACATTGGTAAAATTAGTGCAGGCTATGTACAAGGTCCCAGTGACTCAAGTACAAACAATGTTTGGCCACACAGAGGGGTTCCCAGTGGGAGTGGGTGTACAACAGGGTTCAGCTCTGAGCCCACTACTGTTCATACTGATGATGGACAACATTAGCAAACAGGTTGGAGGAGAGAGATCAACAAAGCTGCTGTATGCAGACAATGTGGCAGTACAAGCAGACTGTGAGTTAGAACTTCAGCAAAGGATAGAAGAATGGAATGAAAATCTGAAGGCACATGGGATGAAACTAAGCACAGATAAGATGGTAGTAATGGCAGCAAACTGGGGAAATCAGAAGAATCTGAGAATAGAGATAGAAGGGAAGATAGTGGAACAGGTAAACAGGTTCAAGTGTCTGGGAGGGGTTGTTGAGAAGAAGGGTAGTCTGAATGAAGAAGTCAAAGCTAGAATCAGAGGGGCTGCATCCAACTGGCATAGAGTATCAGGTATAGTCTATGACAGAAGAATGCCAAAGAAGCTGAAAAGTAAGGTGTACAAGACAATGGTGGGACCAGTACTACTGTATGGTACAGAAACCTGGGCAGTAAAGGCAGAACACGTGAAGAAGCTGGAGGTGATGGAAATGAAGTGCCTGAGAAAGGTGGTAGGATGCACACTGTGGGAAGATGAAGAAATGAGGACATAAGAGCTGAAGCCAAAGTAGCTCCAATTACAGAAAAGATCATAGAGAACAGATTACTGTGGTTTGGACATGTGTAAAAAAGCAGAAGACAATCTGGTGAGGAAGATTTGGGACAGACAGGAAGAAGGTAAGAGGAAGTGAGGATGTTCAGCAAAGAGGTGGATGGGTTGTGTGAAAGAAGATCTGCAACAGTCAGACATGAGTGTTGAAGAAGCAGGAGTGTGGCACTGAATCGAGAGAGTTGGCAACAGTTAACATGATCCCCTGACCCATGTAGAAAAAAAATGGGAAAAAGGGGATGATGATGATGATGATGATGATGATGATGATGATGATGATTATGATGATGATGATGAGGATATGTAGACAGCAATCTCACCTTTGACTGACATATATCGATGATAGTAAGAAACCTATTCTATGTCACCCAACTTATAAGTAAGGGTATGGCATCTAGGTTCAGGAAATCTATAGTACCACTCTATTCTGCCCTTATCAGACCTGTCATTGAATACAACTCCCCCTTTGGCACATATCTAACCAGTTACAAAAGCTGGAACACCAGTAAAGGCTTCTCACCAGGAGAATTCAGGGTGTAAATATTTTACTGTTTCAGACATTCTAACTAAAATATCAGGTGGTAGTGGTATGATAGGGATTAAAGATTGTTATGAGACCTGTGATTATTACATGTTCAGTGATAATGCCATTACCAGTGATTGTGCAACTGTGACAATATAGATAACCCTGGAACATGCAATATCTATTTGAGTGTATAGACCATCAAAGTCTTGTGCTGATGACCTAGAAAATTCATGCATTTTGTGTGTGAAATACAGGAGGGAAAATAATAGTGGTTGGGGATTTACATTTACCAGAAATAGACAGGAATATTACTGATTCAACAATATTAGTGAGGAAATTATTTACAATGTATCAAAACACAGATACTGGAACCGGAACCACAAAACTAATAATGACAAAAAACTCCAAATGTGGCAGCTATAGTGTTCAAACCGTACCAGTTAGCCAGCAACTTGAATATGATTTGGAAGATATACTTTAATGAAATAGACACTTTAAAAAACAACAAAGTTGAGTGCTTTCATCTAATTTATCAAGACTTCCTCCGAACTAGTAAACAACCGCATCCACTTAAATACTCTTTCTCAACCAATAAAATAAGTTATTTACACTTAATCAAATACACCCACCCACCAATCTCCTAATTTAAAAATTCAAAAATTCAAATAAATCTTACAAAAAAAAAACATTATTGTAAAAGACTGTTCAACGTATTTTTTTTTAAATTGTGAAATAATAAAAATAATAAAAATCTGTCCATTACATTTCTTGAAAGAATTATAAGTGTACTAGATAGATTTTTATTATTTTTATTATTTTGCAGTTTTTAAAAAAAATGAGTTGAACAGTCTTTTACAATAATGTCTTTGTAAGATTTATTTGATTTTTTGAATTTTTAAATTAGGAACTTGGTGGGTGTGTATTTGATTATGTGTAAATAACTTATTTTTATTGGTTTGAGGAAGAGTAATTAAGTAAGTAGATGTGGCTGTTCATTAGTTCTGAGGAAGTCTTGGTAAATCAGATGAAAGTGGTCAACTTTGTTGTTTTCTAATGTGTCTATTTCATTAAAGTGTACTTTCCAAATCATATTCAAGTTGTTGGCTGACTGGTGCAGTTTCAACACTGTAGCTGCCACATTCTGAGTTTTTTGTATTTACAATGTATGTTCAGGAACAACAGCTGTTTTGAATTGTAAAAAAAACCTACCAGGGAAGAAGACATTCTAGACATTCCCCGGGATTCATGAACCTTGCGCCAGGCGCCCGCATAGTGTCGGCGTTATAAAGCCAAATATGGCCACCGAGCGATTCAGGTATGAACCAATCCCACGTGCACTACCGGCGTGCGCCGGACCTGCGCCGCCCCCAGCGTAGGTATGCTAAACACACTGTGTGCGGTATTGCACCATGCAAATGAAGGCAAATAGCGATCCACGAAGTGGCGCAGGCCTAGCGTAAGGGCACGGCAATGTAAACCAAAAAACGGTTTACATTTACCCAAACATGACCAAGGGGTAACGGAAGGCTGTCAACGTCAGGTATCATACAGGTGCAATATGCCAATGGCGAAAGGCACCGAGAATGTCCAAAGAAAACATGCACAAAATGTAAATAATGATATAAATGGTATGTACGCAGAAACCACAGCAGAACCCCCAGACATGTGCACAGATGGTGCAAAACAATGAAATAATATGACAATGTCCTAAAAGAGCAGTATAATACACATCAGCTGCACAGCCACCACACACCATAGTATGTATGGAAAGCCTCAACCCCAGCGCAAGGGTTGTCAATGAGTGGCGGCAGTGTTCGGCGCTGTAACCATGTATTAGCAGTCAATGCCATGCAAATGAGGCAGATAATAGTGAATCGCAAAACCGCCGCCGGTGTAAGGATGGAGCAAACGGCAGCGGTATTACACCGAAGAGTGGCCTACACGGAATACATGTCAATCGCAGAGGGGTGTGCCACTGTAGGAGGAAGCACATTGGAGGCCAGCAAACATGGGCTGTACAATGCACATCACAGCAGCAGGACCGGTGTGAGGAGATAGATGCGCTGAGAGTACATAATGCGTGCACAGATGCATGTGCACGAGGATGACTACGTTCCCCAACTCAGTCATGGAACGGCCTCCACGTCAACAACCACGGATATAGGAAGGTAATGCGGAGAATATGAGGAAATGCGGAAGCAGTGTAATTGGAGCCGTAATGAGCAATCAACACCAATCAATCCAGGAAGGGCAAACGGCGGCAGCAGACAACTCTGCATGCAGACTCCCGCAAAACGGGAAAGGGGAGGCATAGGAATGCAAAGATAGTAGGGGATGTAGCAGAAATGCAAAGAGCAAAGAACCGAAATAGCACAGCCAAGTACAGAGGTAGCATAACGGCGGCAGACAAAATGCATCATATGCCATGTGCCTGCAGGATGCACTGCAGGCAATAGTAGGTGCAACGTGCAGAAACAGTAAGGTAAGATGCAAAGCTAAGCCAATGCAGGCAAGTGTAATGTAACACTGAAGGCAATAGCGTTGCAGTTGCAACGGTAATACACGGAAGATAATCCACAGATACGGCCGCACAGACACACCCAATGACATCACCGGGTATACAGCACAACAGTATAAAGTGTGAATGCACACAACACACAGCGCGATTTCCCAAACACCGCACCGTAGGGTGTAAACACACGGGGAACTTTTAATATGTATATGTTGGGTGCCGCCGTGGCCGTGATGCATCGGTATGTGTCAGAGACAGACGGAGTTGCAGAGGAGGGTGCCGACAACTACCGTAGGCCTCAGAGGAGAAGGAGAGTGTTCAGACCAAGGGTGACCTACCAGGGGCTGCAAGACCTGGAGATAGTAGAGCATTACAGGGTGGACAGGGACACGTTACAGCAAATAGTGGAGCTGTGCCGGCCACGCCTGAGAACAAGAGACAACAGAGGGGAGCCCATCCCAGTGGACACAAAGGTATGTGTGAGCTTGCGAATACTGGCTACAGGTACCTTTCAAAGGCCAACCGGGGATATAATGGGCATCTCACAGGCATCAGCATCCAGGGTACTACACCAGTTCCTGGATGCCATGTTACGACATGCCCATGAGTATATAAACTTCCCCAGATCTCAGGAGGAGTTGGCTAGCAATATGCGTCACTTCCACCGTGTGGCACAATACCCGGAGGTACTGGGTGCAATAGACTGTACGCACATAGAAATCAAGTCACCACCCGGGGAGCAGGGTAGACACTACATAAACCGCAAGGGATACCCCTACATCAATTGCCAGGTCGTGTGCAATGCACAGGGCATTATCATGGATGTGTGTGCTGGCAGCCCTGGAAGCTACCACGACTCCCATATCTGGCATGCCTCACAGCTGTATCAGGTATTCACCAGGGGGGACATCACACAAGGTCACCTTGTGGGGGATGCTGGCTATGCACTGGAGCCGTGGATGATGACACCCATCAGAAATGCACACACACACATGCAAGAACGCTATAATGAGGCACACGCACAAACCAGAATAATCATAGAGCGTGTGTTTGGGATGTTGAAATCACGGTTCCGGTGCTTGGATACATCCGGTGGAGCCTTGCAGTACTCTCCAGGCACATGTGCCCACATATTCATAGTATGTTGTATGCTACACAATATGATTCTGCGGAAACAGCTGCTGCAGGGACATAATGGTGTAGGGCCACCAAGCCCGCCACAACTGCCAAGGCAAGCACAGGCACAGGGCGTTCAGCGCCATGAACACACTGTGCCAGCCCCAGTAGGTAGACGGAGGCGCATCTAATATGCCTATGCCTTGGCAAAGAGGGAACGATAGCACATACTCTGACAGCGTAGGCCCCATGGACTGACACCTCCCTACCTGCACACACAGTGAAATGGACGCCACACAAACATGTCCACCGTAATG